>NW_027162187.1:5080-5253 GCF_002600585.1 Cystoisospora suis
TCGATCTATTCATCTATCTATCTTAGAGATGCTTCTGAGGAGAACCCACAGCACTGGAGAGACAGTTACGGAGAAGAATGCCGGGACTGGTGACCGACAGGGCCGTCACGACCTACTCTCTATACTAGGGTACTCCCCGTTCCGCGACCTTCCACATATACATCTAATTCTCT
>NW_027162188.1:0-606 GCF_002600585.1 Cystoisospora suis
GAGGATTGGCCTGAGTGAGTAAAGGTACCCTGGCGGAGAGAAGACGCCCCAGTAGAGTGAGCGTCCGTGCGAAAGGATCCTAAAGATGTGTTCGAATGCTTGGTGTTGCGATCTAGTGGATCTGAGTGCGTGTTGAATCACGTGAGATAATCACACAAGACGAAGAAGGCCAAATACACTGCAGGGCAACGGATGCGTGCATATATTAGGGGTCAGTACAGACGCGGGTGATAGATGCGCATGCGTGTACGACCCTTGGGCCCGGGATCGGAGCCCCGAAGGTGACTGCAGCCGGGATGACGCGCTGAGTAGAGGATCGATGGGTGTTAGGACACTCCCCCGAAGGTCAACCCGGTCAGGGACAGCTAGCGTGGCGCCAGAGAGAGAGTAGAAGTCGACGGCAGAAGAGAAGAGAAGAGAAGAGGAGAAGGAGGGAAGAGAGAGAGAGAGTAAAAAAAAAAAGGGGATTAGTTCCTTCTTTTTTCTATCTTCCTTTCTTTCCCTTATGGTGAGGTGTCGTCGAACTAAGGATCGGTGTGTGTGTGCATGAGTTCGAGATGAGTCGAGTGAGTGGAGTGGAACTAAGAACCGAGACTTTAATTCGTC
>NW_027162188.1:688-1532 GCF_002600585.1 Cystoisospora suis
ATGACCTGACTTGGACCCGCGTATTTCGAACCGCCTCGCGCAGTCCCGTGGTGCTCTACTAATCCACCACAGCTACAGAGTTTAGGGTAACCCTAAACCCCGACAACCCCCTCTACCAGACTGACTGAGTAGACAGGCGGCTGGTCCGCACCCCCCCCATCAAGGGGTAATTCTGTGACGGAAAGTCCCCAAACCTTCTTACGGGATCTGGGGTCACACCCAGGGAAGCAGGGGAAAACTGAGATTCGTGACGGGCTCTCCCCAACTTCTGGATCAGGTCCTGTATCCGAGGTAAGGGGTACTCGTCTTTGATTGTAGTCTTATTTAAAGCTTCATAATCAGTTACCATGCGCAGTCCTTTCCCTCCTGACTTTGGAACTAGAAACACTGGAGTTGCAAAAGGGGATTGCGTTGGTTCGATGAATCCTTTGTCCAATAACTCCTTGGTCTGTCTCTTCAGATCCTGTAGGTCATCATTAGACAGGTTGTAGTTCTGGGTATGATATGGAGGAACTTCCCCTCGGATTAGTTTAATATGATGCTTTACGGGCCGGTCTATAATCCCGTGCGGCGGCAATTCTTCAAATACGTCGCGATATTAGTCTAACAGCACTGCTGTGTCGTGGTCTATGGGTTTTTCTTGTTTCCAAATTACCTCGCTAGGCTTCTTCGCTAAGTTCCCAACCTTTTCCTTTTCTTGAGCTCTGTCGCTGTCAGGATTTTGCAATCCTGCCTCGATCGCCACTAAATAGTGGCCTATTGTTAGCAGAATAGCGCTCGTAAGTCGTACAAAGCCAAGGCAAACGTACGCAGCCGGCCCTAGCCCAACAGACGTAACGACGCA
>NW_027162189.1:0-507 GCF_002600585.1 Cystoisospora suis
CCGGCTCTCTGAAAAACACCTCCGGAACAGTAGAGCCGAAGGAGAAGTGGCGGCCGCTCCCAGGCACCGTGCAAGCGTGACACGCCGAAGCTTGGTTCCGGCCCACTGTACGTTGCATAGTCACCGGGTCGCTTTGCTTCAGTACTTTCCGTGGGTGAAGACGCTGGCAATACCGGTTTGATTCCCAACCACGTCCAGAGGGCCGCTCGGAGAAATTCTTCCGCGGAGTATCTCGTCCCGGACACTACCCCTTTTATGACTCAGGTGTACTAGCAGGAACCGCCCTGCTTCGCTCAGCGCCAGCCCTTCATTGCCCGTATTGTCTGCCTCGTGTCACAATCTAACACTAGGTTACCGGCCGTTGATCAGGCGACCTGGCAACCGCCTAACCGCAGCTCACACGAGAACGTTGAGTCTGGTCAGTGTAGCGTGACGCAACCGTGGCGACTATGGCCACCAGTAAGTAATTCCCCCGTCGAGGGGAAGTCGTTATCGGGAACGGCAGGA
>NW_027162190.1:0-131 GCF_002600585.1 Cystoisospora suis
TCTGGGTAGACTTCTCTATTCTTATAACGCTTATTAGGCTCCCCTAGGAGCCCTACTGGTCCAGTGTGTACGCTATGCGGTTGCCCTGCTGCTTGGCGTGGCCGCGCGGGTGAGTCGGGAAGTTCGGTTGT
>NW_027162190.1:684-904 GCF_002600585.1 Cystoisospora suis
CAGAAAAAGGTGTTGCCACCCCAATGCGGGGTTGTAATAGCTCCTAAAATCCTGAAAGGTGCCTAACGCACCTCGGATTATCGCTCTATGTGGCCTGGCCGCTGAGATCGGCCAAATTCGTGCTCCACTATACGCGAGTTGCGGGGTAGACGGCACCTGCGCCGGTCCGCAGCTCTTTCGGTGCAAAATATCGCTTTTCCTAAATTTGCTCCTACGGCTA
>NW_027162191.1:0-382 GCF_002600585.1 Cystoisospora suis
AAGCCTGGCTTTCTCGTTACTTTCCTGTTTGTTGAATTTTACTGAGCTTCGGGCGCTGGGTAGACTTTTCTACTCTTATAACGCCTATTAGGCTCCCCTAGGAGCCCTATTGGTCCAGTGTGTACGCTAGGCGGTTGTTCTGCTGCTTGGCCTGGCCGCGTGGGTGAGTCGGGAAGTCCTGTCGCTGCGAACTTCCACAAAACAAGGTGTTGCCGCCCCAATGGGAGGTTATAATAACTCCTATAATCGTGAAAGGTGCCTAACGCACCCCGAATTATCGCTCTACGTGGCCTGGCCGCTGAAACCGGCCAAATTCGTGCTTCGCTATACGCGAGTTGCGGGGTAAACGGCACCTGCGCTGGTCCGCTGCCCTTTCGGTGCA
>NW_027162191.1:681-933 GCF_002600585.1 Cystoisospora suis
GTGCCGTACTCCTTTCCTTCCTCTGGTCGGTGTAGGCGATGCGGCGATGATCTGCTGGGGATGCTCAAGGCTCTGGTGAGATGGATCCGCCTTCTCCAGGGCTGTCCTTCTCCGGGTATGCTCCTGTTGAGCCCGTCTCTTGATTGTTGGGTCGCTGAGTGCGTGCTCTGGCCGTCCTTGCCCTCTGGAGACTCTGTCCGATCTGCTTGTCGTATTCGCGGCCTCTGCACTTGATGTGCATCGGTCTGCCGC
>NW_027162191.1:1298-1740 GCF_002600585.1 Cystoisospora suis
GCGCACGCCGTCGCAACACGGGAAAAACACACCAGAAAGGACGCACAAGCTACGAAGTAAGTTGGCAACAAGGGAGAGTATTCGCAGGCGACGTTCCATGGGAATCTCAGGGCAAGGTCTTCGACAGATGGCTCAGGGAAGGATCCAATCCCGCCTCAACCGGGAAAGGATCGCAGGCGCGCAAAGCGCCGAAGCTCAGACTAGCCGGGAAATCCGGGGAAGTTCCATCACGAAGGCGGGCACACAGAGAGACGAAGAAGAAAGGAAGCATTCTACGAAAGGTAGAACGAAAAAAAACTACTCTTCTCTCTTAGAAGGGTGAGATCTTTTAAGAGAAAGAGAAGTGAGAGAAAGAGTGGGCGACGTACCTTCACGCGGGCGTCGCGCTCGGACTTCAACATGGCGGCAAAACAGACACGCCGAAAGGAGGGAAAACGAATGC
>NW_027162192.1:0-601 GCF_002600585.1 Cystoisospora suis
CATCGCCTGAGATATAGTCCTGCCACCACTGACAACCAACAAGGTTATGGTCAGGGCTTCTGCAGTAAAAACAAACGTCTGAATCTCTCGCCTGTTTACGCCCTTGTCGGGTCAGATGAAGAGGGCGACGTCCGACCGCCGTTCCTGCGGAACTATACTGGCTCTTCGTAGCCAACTGCATTAGTGCATTCAGCAAGTCATTTTGCATTCTCCCAGTGTCTGTGGCAGCCCGCTTTGACTGCTGCCCCGTCGGACCTTGTCCGGGAAATTTCCGCGGCTGCTTCGATCTTCTTTCCGGCCGTTCTGGTTCCGCATCCCTCGCATTCCCTAACATCCCGGCCACCAGCGAGCTGCTTGCTGGAGGATTGGCTGCTTCAAACGCTGCGGCGCGCTGTGCATACCTCACCAAGAGTTGATCTTGCCCCTCAGCCACAAACACACTTAGGGGAGGAATGCCTGCTCTTGTACCGGGCTTGAGACCCCGGCTGTAGAGTAATGAAGTACTCCGTTAACTCCGGCATCACCTTCGGGGGCGTTGCTTTCGCGTCCCGTACTCTAGCGACTTCGTAGTGAGTTCTGAGCCGCTCTAAATGTCTCTGTA
>NW_027162193.1:0-319 GCF_002600585.1 Cystoisospora suis
GTTCTCTCTCTGTCTATCTATCTCGCTGCATATACAAGCCTGCGTATACAGCGAGAGAAGAGAGAGAGATGGATGTATATATATATGGATGTATATGTGCATGTGGACGGCAGTGTGTAAATGAAGAGAGATAGGTGCGTGGCTCTATGTGTATGAGAAGAGAGAGGTGTACGTTGGCGTGTGTATGTACACTACAGATGTGTCTTTGCATGAGTTAGAGATCTAGTAGAGGCTGTAAGATCATGAGGGGAGATCTCTCCCCGTGAAGATGGGATATGTGTGTGGAAAGACGTGATTAATGATAGACATCTGAAGAGGC
>NW_027162193.1:815-1068 GCF_002600585.1 Cystoisospora suis
GAAAGAAAGAAAGAAAATCTCTCCGCAAGAAGAAGACGGTTCTCTGCTCTTCTCTACTCTTCCGTTTGTATTTCCATTTCTTGCTCCTTTTCCGTCTCGTCTCTTCTCTTCTCTCACTCCAAAGAAATCGCCGTTTTTCTTCTCTTGTTGATTTATCCTAGCTAGTATTCCTATTGGTTGTATTAGCCCGTCGTGGCCTTTATATCAGGTATAGTAGTAGAAGTAATAGGAGAACGTATAGTACTAGTCAAAG
>NW_027162193.1:1691-1836 GCF_002600585.1 Cystoisospora suis
GATTTGTCAAATCTTTATTCTGGAAGTCCTAAACTTCTTCTTTCTACTCCCTCTCTCTCTCTCCTCTTTGCCTATTTTCTTTTTCGTTGTTACAGACGGGAAGGAGAAGAAGACAGAGAAACTGAAGAAAAGACTTTTCTCTCTT
>NW_027162194.1:0-4436 GCF_002600585.1 Cystoisospora suis
AAAGATAGATTAGAGATAGATAGATAGATAGATTAAAGATAGATAAATATATATATATATATATGAATGTGTGGGTATATCCCTATGTGTATGTATCTATATACTCACCCTATATAGGTGTATCGGTAGCCATATCTGTCTGTATAGAGAGTAGACATGAAGATGAAAGAGGCACGAGTATAAGGAAGATACTTGTCATGATTAACATATATATGCATGCGCCCCTATATCTATCTAGCCTCTCGAAGAGTGCCTCTGTAAGTAGTTGGATATACGACACGGTGTACATACAGTGAAAGTAGTCTTCTTACCATTGGCTTTTTCTTGTTCACGGCCTTTCTTAACTTCTTCTTCTCCTTCTTCATTTTCATTTTCCCCTTCTCCTTCTTCTTCCTCATCCTCATCCTCTAGTCGGCCTGACGAATCTTCTGTCGCTACGGGTAACCATACAACTTCTTCTTCTTTATCTTGGACGATCTTTCCTTTTTCTAACCGTCCATCATGTAGATCTCCTTCTTCTCTCTTGTTTGAATTAGGAGGAGGAGAAGAGGATCTCTGCTGAAGCTTGGAGGATGAAGAGAGGCGAGGAGAAAAGCCGATTCTTTCTTTTTCTCTTTTTCTTAAGACGAAAGAACCTAGCGCACTCATATCATCTTCACTCTTATGAATTTGATGAGAGGAAGGAAGTATGTCTCTTCTCTTTCCTTCTTCTTCTTCTCTCTTGTCCTCTTTCACGTCTTCCCCATGGAGATTACCAGTCCTTCTCCTTTCTCGTCTTTCTTCCTCGCCTTCTTTCTCTCTTTCCAGAACCCCCTGTCCATTTCCAAGATAAGAAGAAGGAGAATAAGAAGGGCGATCTAAAGACCGGAGTTGATCTTTCAGACAGATCGCCTTATCTTCTCTAGTCTTTCCTTTAGCCTGTTCAACTCCTAGTGCTTTTCTCTCATAAGACGATGAAGAAGAAGGAGGGGGACCACCCGAACAGGAGGAAGAAGAAGATGAAGAAGATTCTCTTATCTCTCCTCCTTCTCTTTCTCTGTGTCCTTCTTCTTCTTCATCTTTCTTTTTTCGTATTCTTCTTCTTCTATGTTGTTCTGCATGCCTTTGAGAGGGGGATGTCTCAGGGAGTCGAATAGTAAATTTCGGTGTATAGTGAAGGGCTTCGAGAAATTCTTCCACCGTCACGCCAGGAGGTGCACGTGCACTGGGGTGTACATACACTCCATCTGGAGTGAAGGGAAGGACATATCTCCATTGAGACATATCACATGTAGAAGGAAAGTCAAGAAAAGACATAATGCATGCAATGGTCGCTTGGGCTCGATCAGCCAAAACAAGATGAGAGCAACGAGGAAAAGTAACAAGAGTTGAATTTGGCATTAAAGAAAGAAGAAGTGGAGAGCACGACGATAAAGGCGCTACGACGTCATCCTCGCCCCACAGCAACAAGACCGGCCTGCCTAGATCTCCTACCTACGAAAGAAAGCAAGAAAACACAAGGGAGGGAACCTAAACGATAAGAAAGAAAGAAAGAAAGAGTGAGAGAGAAAGAAAGAAAGAAAGAAAGGAGAAAGTGCATGTGTTTTGCTTTCTGTAGATTTCTCTTTACCTTCAGAGAGAGGCTGAAGGAAGGAGGGAGGGAGGGGGGAGAGAGACGTGAGAGAGAGATGTAGACACGTCATGCATGTGTAAACAACTAACTCACAGCTCCTAGTAGACATGAAGTGTCTACAGAGCCACCGCCCAAACTCCAGAAAGAGAGAAAGACGATAGCTCTCTCGACTTGCAGAAGTTTCTTCTTCTTCTTCAGATAGAAGTGACCCAACGGCAACGACAGAAATCGAAAGCATCGACGAAAGAGAAGACTATCATGTAAGACACACACATATACATACACATTGAGATAGATAGATAAATTAAAGATAGATAGATGGATAGATTAAGGATAGATAGATTAAGATAGAGTTCCCTATATATCTTCGAGGTAAAGAGATTTGTCTTATGTGGTAGAGACGGATGAATGAATTTTATCTAGACTAACATTAATCAAAGAGAACTTCTGTTGGAAGTGTTTCGGTCATCTACACCCCTGCCTTTATAAGCAAGTCTATACAGAGACACATCTATCCATCTGTCCTACCATATAAGCCGATATAGATAGATAGATTCATAGTTTTACATGATTAGAGATAGATATAGATAGACACAGTGTATATTCATTTCACGGACAACGCACGTACACGTATCCACACAAACCTTCACCTGGCAACATACATACACATACATACATAGACATACATACATAGACATACATAGACATAGACATACATACATAGACATACATACCAACATACATACATAGATACATAGACATACATACCTACATACATACATAGACATACATACCTACATACTACATACATATGTCCATACATACATACCTACATACATCCATACCTACATCGCATATATAGAGACAGAGAGAGAGGGACGTGTATATGTGCATGCGTACGTATTTCGAGTGAATGAAGGTGAAGATTTAAGATATGCTCTCCCTCATACCTCCATCTTCTCTCTCTCTCTCTTTGTCTGTAGATATCTATACCTCTGCCGCTCTGTATGATAGATAGATGTAGAGAATGTCTACCTGCTTGTAAATGCTTTGGGCATCCCAGAGAGGCACGTGAGTAACGCAGCCGACAAAGGTGGCGACAACTCCCTTCTTAACAAAGAGCTGCCACATGAGCCTTCTCCATAGTAATTCCTCTGCAGTCACGGCACCACCCCCTAGCCTATCTTCTTCTTTATCTTCTTCTTCGCTATCATCTCGCTTCTTCATCTTCTTCTTTCTCTGACTTGGCTTGTTTTCTTCAGTCTTCTCTCCTCCTTCTTTGCTTTCTCTTTCTTCTCTGTGAAGAGAACGAGTCGCCTTTTCTTCTTCTCCTCTGTCTTTTCCATGATAATGCGCTTGTCTTTCTCTTTCATTCAGGCGAGCTGCCTGGTCTTCTTGCTCTTCTTCTTCTTCATCCTCTCCCTTAAGACGCGTCTCCCAAGATAGATGGCGCTTCTTCTCTTCACAGGTGCTACTGATACCACCCCTCTCTTCTTTGCTCTTCTTTTCGGCCTCTTCTTCTTCTTGTTCTCCCCCCTTCTGGTCTTCCCTCTTCTCCTTCTTCTCTCCTTCTTCTTCTTCTTGCTTATCGCCTCTGTCCTTGTCTTGAATATCTGATTGAGTTAGTCTTTGCGACTCCCCAGCCTTTGCTGCATTCTCCTCACTCTCTCCTTCTCCTTCTCCTCCTGTCGTGCTGTGACCCGCATCGTCCCTTCGCTTTTTCAAGGAAAAGAAGCTCTTTCTTGATTTAGGTGTACATACACTCGAAGACGAAGAAGAGCCGCTCCCAGCCGTCGTTGCAGTAGTAGTCGTCGTCGTGGTACGTGTATCGCCGCTGGTAATAGGAGGTTGCGAAGAAGAAGAATGGGGATTCTTCTTTCCTTCATTTCTCTCTTTTTCTTTCTCAGACTTCTTCTCGTCTTCATTTCTTCTCTTCTGTGTCGCTGCTTCTTCCTGCTGCTCCTCTTCTTCCTGATATCTCTATGCATGCAAACATATACACATACATGCAAAACACAAGTGCATACATACCTTTTTCATGCATACAGAGGTATATGAAAAGAAACGTAGACAAGACACCTGAATAAGATGGGTAGACAGACGGTCCTCCTCCTACTCTTGACACCACTACACTTCCGGTGTACATACACCCGAACATTCATTCATTCGTTCTTTCATTCTGGCCCTCCCTCCCTCCGTCCGTCTGTGTAATGAAGTTCGTTCTTTGTCCACTTCAAACTTTCTCAAGTACCTCTTCTTCTTCATTCCAAGAGAACTTTTGTCTCCTTCCTTTCTTTCTTTCTTCTCTCATTCACTCTCTCTCTTCTGAAGTCTCTCTACTCTTTCTAAACGTCCAATTTTTCCGTTTTCTCCAGCACTCCTCAGCCATTGAAGAAATCCACCTCATAGAGAGAAGGAAAAGTGTATATGTCTACCTAATATAGGTAGAGAGATAGATACATTAGTCCATTCATACATGTATGTCTAGAAAGATAAAAGAATCTCCTCTTTTTTACCATCGGTCTCCTCCTCTCCTTCTCTTCTATCTCTCTCTCCGTTCTTCTCTTTTTCTTTTCTTCTTCTTCATCATACCTGTACGAAGTTCTTTTTGCTGAAACAAGATCGACAAAGACACGTCGGGATGAGGCAGCAGAAAGGAGAGAAGCAGAAGCCGCATGTCTGAAAGAACTTGACAGGGAAAGGCTTCTTCGGCAGAACCCCTGCTGGGGCAAGTAGACACAATCGATCCACCAGAGCCTGTCGATGCAACGCATACTTAGCTGCGATCACACAACCTACAGACAAAAAGAAAGAAAGAGTGAGA
>NW_027162194.1:4553-4683 GCF_002600585.1 Cystoisospora suis
GAGAGAAAGAAAGAGAGAGAAGTAAGTTCTTACCCATGGAGAATCCTACAAGAGAGAGACGGTCATTTTGCAGGTGGAGATGTTGAAGGAGCTCATCTGTCTGTTTGAGGAAAAAGTGCAGGCCGTATCT
>NW_027162195.1:0-205 GCF_002600585.1 Cystoisospora suis
GCGGCTGGTGCATGCAGCTTCTATAGCGGGAGGATTTCCCACGTGAAATTCCTTGGCTTCCTTTGGCCTTTCCAGGTTTTTAAGATTATACTAGCTGTGTTGACTGCTTTTTCTGCTGATTAGGCTCCCTTAGGAGCCCTAATATTGCCTATCTAGAATCCACGGACCGTAGTTTCCCCCTCCCCGTCCGTGGGTCAGCTTAGCT
>NW_027162195.1:709-1084 GCF_002600585.1 Cystoisospora suis
CCGTGAACATTACAGCTTCCACACAAGATCTCAGAAACGGGGACATGGGTTTCCCCTACACAAAACACGATTCCAGGACCCTGGGGTGCTCCCGATAGGTTCCTGGCGTTTTTTTAACTTTTAACCTCCCCCAGGAGGCGTCAAACTCCTTGGTTTGCTCGTGCCGTACTCCTTTCCTCTCTCTGGGCGGCGTAGGCGATGCGAGGGTGATCTGCTGGGGATGCTCAAGCTTCTGGTGAGCTGGATTTGCCTTCTCCGGGGCTGTTCCTTTCCTGATATGTCTCTGTAGAACCCGTCTCTTGATTGTTGGGTCGCCGAGAGAGTGATCTGGCCGTTCTTGGCCTCTGGAGACTCCGTTCGATCTGCTTGTCGTAT
>NW_027162196.1:0-241 GCF_002600585.1 Cystoisospora suis
GCCAATGTCTGGCCTTCTAGGTATTTCTCTTATTTCCCTAGCTTTTACCGAGCTTCGGGGCTCTGACAGGACTTCTTTACCCTTATTATCTTTATTAGGCTCCACTAGGAGCCCTACTGATGTAGTGTGTACGTTATGCGGCTGCCCTGCTGCTTGGCGTGGCCGCGCGGGTGAGTCGGGAAGTTCGCTTGTTGCGAATTTCCAGAAAAAAGTATCGCCCCCCTAATGCGGGGTTCTAATA
>NW_027162197.1:0-198 GCF_002600585.1 Cystoisospora suis
AGGAAACCGTTTGCACGAAATGCAAGGTTTCCTGAATAACTTCTCTGTTTTGCCGAATTTCCAAGTCGGACTAGGACAAACATGGGCCTCTTCCTCTCCTCTAACTGTTTCTTTGGGAGCTACCGGCTGGGGATCCCCCAATTTCACGAAATCCTCTCGAGTTCGTTCTTCGTCTCGCTCCCGGGGTGGTCTGGGGGG
>NW_027162197.1:688-909 GCF_002600585.1 Cystoisospora suis
GGCTCTTGCATTCTTGTTCAACTCCGGTTTGTTTGAGTTCATTTTTGTTGAATTGCGTCCTTGTGTTGCCTTTAGGTATCGTTTGCTGCGCGAGGAAGGAGGTTTTCGCCGCGCTGAACATCCTCTTCCTAGTAAGTTCTTGCCGTTGTGGTGCGAATCTCGACAGGGCGTGTTCGTCCTCCCTGTGAGGTTGCTGTTCTGACTTGTTCTTGCGCTGTGCT
>NW_027162198.1:0-259 GCF_002600585.1 Cystoisospora suis
CCTCTTAAGGGTTCCAGACTTCTTCTTCCCTCAAAACTTCTTTTAACCGATGGATTTCCTTTACCCGTACTTCTCAAATCATTATACTTTCTCTCTTGTTCTCCTAACCAAGGGACCTTTGAGCTCGGACCACCTATATCAGCCTTCCAAGCCTTTTGAGCGATCCTATCTTTAGGTTTTAAGGTTCTTCCCAGTTGCATAACATATTCTGGGTCACTTCTCCCCCCAACAGTTGACCACCTAGCCCTCCTAGGTTCCC
>NW_027162199.1:0-2554 GCF_002600585.1 Cystoisospora suis
TTGTACCCGCTGCTTCTCAGCAAGCGGCGGTCGCTGTCCCGCCCCTGTTAGCCACCCCGGCTGGAGTTGGTTGTTCGCCGGCTCCGGGACACGGAAGCAATGGCAGTACTCCGGCTGGCGGTATTTCAAACACTCCGCAAGAAGCTGGGATGAACTTGGCGGCCAGTGAGGGGGGAGTAGGAGGCCCTGGTTGTGGTGCTGTTCCCTTGGTTGCGAGCCCTCACCCGTCAGGCCTGGGTGCTACCGCGGCTATATTGCCAAACGGGAACGCCGCTGTCGGCGGTGGAGCGAGTGGAGACGTTCAAGAGTGATGGCAAGGGTGGGCGAGGACAGGCCAAGGGTGAATGCTCTTGGATGGAGGACGGTAGGATATTGGAGACGAAGATGTAGTGACGGGAGAACAAGATGTCGTAGTGTCGAGGTCAGGGAGGGAGTGGGGGCGAAGAAGCAGCTGTTATTGTGAAGAACCGATGCAGCTCGGCAAGTGCCAGGTGTCGTCGTCTGACCAGTGTGGGAGGGATTCGAGTCGTCGTACACAAGGTATCACTACTGGTTCATCAGCTTCTGCGGAAGCCGAATAGTCGCATCTCCGTGCCTACTTCCGTTACGGGGGTGAACTAATGCGACGGAGTTTGGTGCGAGTGCGACTGGTCTGCAGGATAACAGTTGTGAATTTAGACAAGGAGTGTAAGCTCAAACGGCATGATATGAGTTTAGTTGGAGGCTCAGTTGCCTTCGAGGTGAGAGTGTTTTCTGTGAGATCCAGTTTAGTCGAACAGGGCAGGGAGCGTTTGCTACCGATGGAGCACGCGAGCGGCAAGCATTTTTTGTATCATAGGTACATTTCATGTTTTCGAAGTGCTGTCGTGGTGGGGTAAACTCCACAAGGCTTTTTCGGATAGCATTCGCGACAAAAAGTGAAATCTGTGTATGTCCTCACAAACAATGACACCGCAAGGCGTGCAACTATAGTTCCTTGTGGATACGGGGGATACGAAAACCACCGGACGCGGTAGCGGCACGCCGCGAGTGGACCAATGCCTACGCGGCTTTTGGTGCGGGCGAAAGTTGTGTGTCCGTTAAAGCAGTACCTGTACAAAAATGGTACGAGGAGAAAGGTACTCTACAAAATGGAGAGGGGCGGCTTGCATTGAGATGGCGTCGACGAGAGGGAAACTCCTAGCAAGCATACAGTGTGTGATAAGACAGAAGATGTTTCTGTGGACGCCCACTAAGTGTGATCTCGGGCTTCCTGAGGTATATGGCACGTGCCGTAGTTGTATCGTCGGTGCGGGTTGGGGTGAATCCAGCTGGGTCGTCTGTTCATTGCTGCCCCGGTGCCTTTCTCCTCCGAGAAGGCGACGCCTTGTGAGGGAGCAGAACTTCGTGTCAGTGCCTCGTGAAGTGCTTGTCCAGCGTATCCTGTTGTGTCCTGGAGTTGTGTACCGTCCTTAGAAGACATTGGCGCAGCTCACGCCAACCGGGCGGCTGTGGAGCTTTCCTTCCCTATTTCGTTCGTTTTTTCCGGGTACCGTGGAGGCTCTTTGTATGTGCTACTGCTCTGTGGGTACGCGGCCCCCCCGAGCAGAAGGTGGTATGCGCGATTGCGCTCAGGCGCCCTGATTTGAGAAAAAATAACGCAGGTGTTGGGAGAAGCAACCTGTTTTTGCGTGAGATCTGCATGCACAGTCTTGTTTTCCTCGTTGGCTGCCTGTCTGCGAAGAGATTCGTGGTGGAAAACCGTGGTACCAGTTCCCTCTTAGTTCGCCCTTCATTTGGTTTCTTGCACTGTGACTAGCTGCCGTCTCGCGTGACTTCTCAGCCAGGGAGTCAGTCTGGCATTGCCGTAGCATGTTATGTAAGTACTGGCCTATCCTGACACCCGTATTGTTAGTCCAGTAGACCGTGCGGCGCCGAGTCGTTAGCCGGTGGTTCTCGTCTTGCCGGGACCAGCGGTCTCATGTTTCGTGTTGTGGGCCGTTCTGCTGAAGTGCCGCGGACTTCTGCTGACGTACTCATCAGTCCATGGTTAAGCTGTGACATCTGCAGCTCCTTGTCCTGCCTTACGGTAGCGGACTTGCAAATTCCCATGCACACACCCTAGTGTTGTAACGTGGTGTCAAAACGGAAGGTCCCTCGGCTGCTATAACAAAGATGCTCTTCGGAGCGAACCGATGGCCAAAAAGCGACAGGCGACCTCGGTTTCTTGCGGAAGGAAGACTTTTGAGAGCAGTGTTACTTCTTTTAGTCGCAGTGTACAGGATCCAGCCGCGACGTTCCTCGGGTAAGAATCCCTGCCAAGAGCGACACAGGCAAGAATGTTGCGTGCTGTCCGTCGGGAAAGACAACTGTAGACACTAGCTAGCTACGACGGGGACGCCTCTTTGTGAGCTCGTGCTTTCCAGGCCTCGTAGTGGCACGCGCTCGTTCCCTGCGTGACCCTAGTGAACAAACCGGTGCGGCCCAACCTGGCTACTATATGCTGCAGTAGTGCTCTCCCTGGCAAGATCTGACCCGCGCGGCCGAGATTGTACAGCGGTGTCGGGTTCCGAGC
>NW_027162199.1:2648-2964 GCF_002600585.1 Cystoisospora suis
TAACGGCAGGTTCCAGCTCGGAAGGCGGCCCAGGCAAGTCAGGCCCCATTAGGATCGGCGAGTACCGAGACATCTCCTAGTGTTCGCAAACCCGCTGTCTTAGCCACTGTTAGGGAAAAGAGAAAACTGAACTGAAGTAGAGATACACCTTCGGTTCTGCTGATTTTGAGGGGGCCGGGAAGCTCACTGAGATAACGCTGCCCCAAGTGGTTCCGGGCCGTCCACGAGGCCGCGACGACGTGGTCGGGCAGCGCCATACTGTGCTGCTGCGCAGCCGCTGCGCTCCACGAAGCTTCGCCGGTGCTCTGAATTGCAA
>NW_027162200.1:0-415 GCF_002600585.1 Cystoisospora suis
TGTGCGATCACCTCCGGGTCGATAAAGCTCCTAGTAGCTCCTGGGTCTAATAGGGCCCATAGTTCTTTTCCTTCTACCTTTACGACCACCATCGGCATTCTATCATCTAGCTTTACTTTGTCCCCGATACGCGTGGGCTGGATTGCTCCTATTCTGTGCTTAAGCCCATCTTGTGGTACTTGCCTCCCGTCTGGCATTATATCGCCTGACACTCTCGGAGGCTCGATACGTAGATCTTCAAGCTCCTTGGTCAGGTCCTGTAGATCGACGTCCACCTCCTCTCCAAGGTCATGCTGTAGATTGCTCACTACTGCAGGTTGTGATGCCGTAGATGGCTTTCTACGAGGTCTGCTTGTCTTCTTTGGTTGTAAAGTACGCTCCGCTATCATCTGGTCCTTGATCAATGTTCTTCTTC
>NW_027162200.1:676-1037 GCF_002600585.1 Cystoisospora suis
CGGCTGAAGATCCCTCTTCGCCCCCCTTCGTGCATTTCTCTTAACGACCTTCTAAGGAAAACCGCGTCCATCTCCTTCTCCTTTTCGGCGACTCTCCTTCTTTCCTTGACTCTGTCGTAACGTCCCAGAGCCTTTGTTGTCACGGACTGGGGGCGAGCATTCACTTCTCCTTCCCCTCTCGCACTAGGACGCCTTGCCTGGGTCCTACTACCCCCTCGCGCTCTTCCCCTTCGCATCTCGCGTGGCCTCTCATGGTTCCCCTGTTGACAGACCTCTTTGGATACAAACGAAAAGGGATCATCTTCGTCGAGTAGTTCTTCTACTTGCTCTGGGGTTGGTTCTCTGGGGGGATTTGGTACCG
>NW_027162201.1:0-294 GCF_002600585.1 Cystoisospora suis
TTTCTCTTCTTCTCACCCTTCTTCTATAGTAGGAGGTTGCAAAACGACTTCTCCAAGACATGCTGCTGGATGTACACACGAAGGTCCTCCTCCCCCTCCTCCTGCTCCCGTGCCGTCGCGTCTTCTTCCCGTCCCTATTCCTTTTCCTCCCTCTCTTCGTTTTTCTCCATCTCCTGCTCCTCCTATATGATTCTTGAGATGTTCTCCTGCTCCTCTTAGACAAAGAAAAGAAGTAGAACAAGACGAAGGGAGGGCAGGGCGAGTGAATGGTGAGAAAGAAAGAGATAGAGAAGA
>NW_027162201.1:605-4085 GCF_002600585.1 Cystoisospora suis
GAGAAGATGACAAAACGGAAGAAAAAGACTGGAAAGAAAGACACTTTTAGATACACACACATATAGAGCGAAGAGAAGAGAGGAGAGAGAGAGACAAGAAGATGCCCGAGGGGAGGGGTAGGGAAAGCGCCAGTCTAAGAGTGTTGATGACGATCTATGAAAGAAAGAGAGAGGTTTCACACATTCTTGCAGAGATTTCCACTCACCATGCACTTGAGGTGTATGTACACCTATCACACGAAAGGACTCCCATAGTCACTTTTTCTTACTCCCCTCCATCCTTCCCCTCCTCCTCGTGCTCCTGTCCAAACACTCGAACAGACTCTATCATCTTCCTTAAGAGAAAGCATGAATTCGCATACTCACTAAAAAGCATAAGAAGAGAGACACACACAGCCTCCCTTCACATACCGATCCGTCCATCCGATGTATATGCAGATCTACTCTCACATATGTATATCTCTATATGTAGCTATATAGAGATAGATACATAATATATATGCATCTACGTAGACAAACGCATGCATGTGACAATCATGCAGGTGGTGCGGATGGTACGTTTAGACGAGAGATATGAGAATAGCGGCCTAAACAAGAGCGAGAGAGCGAATAAGAGACTCCAGAAGAGAGGAGAGAGGCGAGGAGAGGAGAGAGGCGCGGAGAGGAGAGAGAACTCAAGAGGAGAAGAAGAATTCCAGAGTACTTCAGAGGAGGAGATGAGAGGTGCTTTCTGTCGTGCTTACATGAGATTTGCTGTAGTACTACGGCTCCTCTTCTCCCGTCTATGCAAGTCGAACCTACAGAGAGTATTCGCTGAAGAAGATCTCCTAAAGCTGTCCCTCCTGGGCCTGTCGATTGGGGTCCAACGAAGAGAGACGATGGAGACACATCAACTCTCGATTCAATCTGAAAGACGGAAGATACAATTCAGAGAAAGATGAAAGATATGTCAACTGGTTTACAATGCCCTGTCTCTTCTTGCTCTGTAGACGCAAAGATCTTGCAACGGAACCTCATACAGACATAGATAGACTCATGCATCGACACTCGGCCTAGCATCTATCTCTCACTCTCTCCCCCCCTTCACACATATAGCATCATCGAGATATAGAGATAGATATGTATAGAGAGAAACTTCTCCATACACACACACACATTGTGTATACATACGCATGGGGATGTAGTACGCCTGCCTCTTGTGTGGGGATATTGGAACGATAAACTTAGCTCTGCCTGAGGGGAGCTAACTCCATCAATACCTCCTACCAATCAGACAGAGAGAGGGATAGACATAGGAAGTGTTGCTGAAAGCAGTGGAGACAACAGTTGTATCGACCGCTTGAAGCTACCTAGGCGTATCAGGTACACACAATAGAACTCTAATATCCGTTACTCCGCCTGTTGAAAGAAGCGGGAGAGAAAGAAGAGAAGATAACGAGATGTTGTCCCTACGATCAGGATGAAGATAAGAATGAAGGAGAGTGAATATGTGATAAAGCGGAAAGAGAGAAGAAAGAAGTGAATTCTCCTCAAACGTCAATGGATGAAATCTGTCTATCTTGTTTTCTAAGTCTACAAATAAGAATGAAGGAACGCACGCATGCAGCCAACTGACTTGAAGAGCATCAAGAAGACCAGGAACAATGAATCTCTTCAGAACAGATAAAGGAAAACCTTCTAGGTCTTCTCCTCCTTCCTTCTTCTCGCCGCTTCTTCCTCGGCCTCCTGTCCCTCCTGATCCATAGACAGAAGAGACTCCAGAGATCGCTCGATCTCCTCCTCCTCCTCCGCCCCTTAAAACAATCCACTTAGGGCGAGGAGACACTGTAGACACTCTTTTGTAGACATGAGCTAGCTGTCCCTCTAATAGAAAAGAAGGAGTAGTAGGCATCACGGGTGTTCTGCACGCCGGAGGAAAGGAGAAGAGAGAAGAAGAGGGAGAGGAATGAAGAAATGAAATAGACGGGGGAGAGATAGAAGAGGAAGAAACAGAAGGCAACGAACTGAAAGGGAAAGAAGAGCATGAAGTTCTTAGACCAGGGTGATGATTCAGCTGTACAGACAGTCCACAGCCTTCTTCTCCTTCTCCGTTTATCTCTCCTCCTCTTCTTCCTTCTCCCCGATCTCCATTTTCTTCTTCTTCTTCTCCTCCTCTTTCTCCCTTTTCTTCTTCTTGCTGAAAGATGATCCTCGCTTCCTCTTTCTGCGTAGAAGGACGACAAGGCTCTACAGAGAATGACGTAAGCCTGGAGACACTGCCTCCTTCCTCATAGAGAGAAGAACATGTACTGGCATCTGCAACCAAGCCTGATCGAAATGATGTATTTGAGCTCTCTTTAAACCCTTCATCCATCCCTTTCTTATGTCTTTCTAGATCATTCATATCCTCTCTATCCATATCTCCTTCTTCCATTTCTTGTTCTCTCCAAGAATACCTCTTTCGCTTCGCTTCTCTCTCATCTCCTTCGTGGTGTGAGTGCCTCTCTCTCCCTAGAGACGTCGGTCGCTTGTACATACTTCGATTCTCTCCAGAACCAAGAGAAGCGCCACTAATATATAGACTCTTTTCCTTCATATCTTTCCTCTCTCTGTCTTCTATACCTGGGTCCACAGAGACATCTCTATATAGAGATCGTCGTGTATCGTCTCTGTCCTCCTTATCATGACTTCGCTTCTTCTCAGGAGAAACGAAAGCAAGAGGAGCCCTGAAAGCCTGTATCTTTCTAGAAGAAAAATATGGAGAAGAGGGGAGAGAAGATTTCTTCAGAGGAGAAGAAGATGCGAACGCGAAGGAAGTAAGTAAAGTATCTCGTCTAAGAAGAAGTTGAAGCGAATCGAAGAGAAGTTCTTCATGCTTAGAAAACAGAAGATGAAGAATCGATGCTATAGGCCGTACAAATAAAGGAGACACATACATCTCAGCTATCGAGAGACAGCAGCAACATGAGACAGAAGGAGGAGGAGAAGAAGAGAAAGAAGGGACCCCTCTTTCTCTTGGTTTCTCGAAGAACGTCGTTTCTTTCTCTTCTTCTCTTCTCCACCCATCGTATCTACCGTCAAGACCTATCATCCCCTTTCTTCCGTATATAAGCCGTGAAGTCGGAGGGTATACATCAAGATGACAAGGCAGTTCTTCGTCGCCAGATAGGAAAAAAGAAGAAGAAGAAGCGAGGTATCCCCGTTGAGATGTCACAGAGGTATCCCTTGTAGAGGCTGCATGTGGAGAGAGATATGTCATCTCTTGATCATGTGAGAATAAGCAAGAAGGTCTTCTACTTGACTGAGAAGAACACAACAAAGGCGGAGAAGAAGAAGAAGAACAAGATGCAGACGAAGGAGGAGAAGAGAGACTAGAGGTAGTGAGTTGTACTTGGAAGTGGGGAGAATATGAACTCTGAGATCTCTGTACTTCTTGTTCTCTTTCTTCTGTTGGACTGGAGAAGTAAGAAGAGAAGTCAGAAGAAGAAGAAGAAGTGCAGG
>NW_027162202.1:0-476 GCF_002600585.1 Cystoisospora suis
TGTTTCTTTTTTGTTCCCCTAGGGCTCGTCTTTTTGGACTTCTTTTCTGGTTCTCCTCCATTGCCTGACTGCTCTGACTGTTCTTTTCCAGGCTTCTTTCCTTAGGTCTACCTAGGACTCTCCCTACCTTGCGTTCTCTTTTCGCCTGGCCGCGTTTCGCGTTGTGTCGCTTCTCCTTTCGTTCTCTTCGCCCCCTCCGAGTCCTGGTTGTCTCTTCGCTTCCTCGAGATGGCCCTCGCGCACGCCGTGGTCTGTTCATTGCTGGTCTCCGCCGCGGTTCTGTTGTATGGGAGTTTTCTCCTCTCCGCCACTTGCTCCATTTTTGCTTGCGTATCCTAGCGATTCCCCTTTGCCGCCTGGCTAAGTTGAAGTCGGCCAGTCCTGTCGGTGCTGCCTTTAGCCTGGATACGATTAAGGTTGCGGTTGTCCTTCGCCGTCTGGCTGAGTCGACGACGGCCAATATTGCAGGTTTCGCA
>NW_027162203.1:0-334 GCF_002600585.1 Cystoisospora suis
GAGGAAGAAATAGAAGAAGGATGCGTAGGAAAGAGTCTCTCGAAGAAGCCTAAGAAAGGGGCCTATCGACAAAGAAGAAGACTGTTCATTTCTGTCTTGTATTTCTTCTCCTAGGGGGAAAAGAGGATTCCTTACAGAGAAAGAAGTCGCACAATCTTGCGAGAAAGAGGGACACGAAGAAGGATCGACCTCCATCTTCATGAACAAGAAAGAAAGAAAGTAGCTTTTCTTTTCTTTGTCTTCTGGGGACGTATACAGAGAGAAGAAGAGAAGTGTGGAAAACGCCTTCCTCGCTTGGAAGATCTCTTTCCCTCTTTCTATCTCTCTCTCTATC
>NW_027162203.1:689-921 GCF_002600585.1 Cystoisospora suis
AGAATGAAGAGAAAAGGTGAGAAAGAAAGCTAGTATCGATTGTCCTAACTATTATCTTTCTCCTTTTCATTTTTTTTCTTCGCATGCACTCTGAAAGCAATCGATGCAAAGAATTCCGAAGCGACACACAAAGAGAAGAAAGAGATTAAAGAAAAAGGAAGTTCCATAAACAAAGAAGAGACGTTATTTCTTTAGGGCATGGATAAAGAATCTTTCTCCCTTTCTCTTTCTT
>NW_027162204.1:0-587 GCF_002600585.1 Cystoisospora suis
AGAAGAATCCGATGAGTCTGCTAGCGATCGGTTCCTAGGGGGCAAGAAGCGTGATGGTGGCATGCCGATCCCGTTGCCCCTGCCAAAGAAACTTCCTGCTCCGAAGAAAATTGTCACTAGCAAACCGATTGTGTACCGCTACAGCAAAAAGCTGTGATTTGGCCTATAGGTTTTTCTTAATCCTTGTAGTTTGGTTTTCCAGTGTACATGTACTTCCTGTGATACATGCTACTTATGCAGACTGGCTGTCGTTCTACCTAGTGCAGGTAGGCGGCATCAACAAACATCTCCTGAGTGACTGATTCTACGAAAAGTAAGCTGGGATACATTCCCTGGGTGGGAAAATACCCGTTAACCAAGACGTTGGACCCGCTTTTCCCAACCCAGCTTGGCCTTTTCTGGTTCGAAATTCGGCACGTTCAGCTTGTGCCTTCTCTGGATTTACGCTGAAGATACATACAACGGTCCAGGTTGTAACATCAGATTTGGGAGGCGCCGGTCCCACCTGACCTGGTCGGAGACCACTTCCTGTGGTTCTGCAGACTGAGGATAGTGCTGCCAGCAGATGGTTTGTCTTCCGTTTAGCA
>NW_027162205.1:0-386 GCF_002600585.1 Cystoisospora suis
GGGACGATCGTAGGAGCGATCGTCACCCTCCAAAGCGCGAAGGATTACCGCGTTTCGGCCTACCAGAGTATCAGGAGCGCCCACGGAACCTGACGCCACAGAAAAGAGAGAGACCGAGGACCGGAAGGTATGAAGAACGAGGTGTTCGGTCAAGCGACCCGGGCCGATATACATCGGATCGACCGGGCGAGCCGCCGTCAGGCCCGCATTGCTTCGGATGCGGCCAAAGAGGACACATGGTGGCCAGCTGCCCGCTCAAGGGCACAAAAAACTAGGTTCTCGGCGTGGATGGGGGGGCCGCGTCGAGCCCAGGAGTAGACCTCCCCAACTCAAGGGCAACGTGAAGTACTCTAAGACGATCGAGCCGCGGCCAGACGCGGCCGTTT
>NW_027162206.1:0-284 GCF_002600585.1 Cystoisospora suis
CCGAACTTCTTCTCGGATCTACGCCTTCAGGCTGGCTTCAGACCAGGCCGGCGGCTATTATTCGGGCCGCGCTAGCTCCGAGGGGACCGCTAGGGTTCCCGGTCGGCCGTGCAGGTCGCCCTGAACATCGATCCCGGGCGCTTCGTGGGCTCTTTCGCCCAACTCTTGGACCAATGAGCGATTAAACCACATTAGGCACCCCTAGGTGCCGCAATGTACAAGTTCTCACACAAGGAAAGTTCTCTATGGCACAATCATTCTTTCCTCCACACTTATTGTTCTCT
>NW_027162207.1:0-260 GCF_002600585.1 Cystoisospora suis
GTCCCGTTCTCGGGTGGACTGACGCGTATTCGCACTTGTGGCCACGTATGGGCTCACGGAAAGTGGGTCCTCTGCCTCCATCTCTTGCCGTCTACTCTCCAGAGGTGGATTCGAGCGTTGTTTCCTTCGTCCACCGTAGGTTCCACGTTGGCTGACGACGCTCGTCACATGTTCATCTGTTCGTGGGACTTCACCGATACCACTCCCGGGGATCTTTTCCTGAGCTGGTGTCGGGTGAAGTACACCGCCCCTCTTTCTCC
>NW_027162208.1:0-588 GCF_002600585.1 Cystoisospora suis
ACCCAAATGACAGTTGAAATGTAGACCTAAAGAAGTCCAACAACAACCCCGCAATCAATTGTACACGAGCCACACCTATCCCTTGACCTATATTCAGAGCCCCCTAAGCAACCCAGGGGTGTCATAGCTATGCACGTGACACTGCCAGAGTCCTGCGTTCTGCCCGTCTCCAGAAAGGACAGCGAAACGACTCTAGTGGCAAAACGGACTTGTACACACGAAAACAGTGCAAGCTCTACGGGCGAGACCGCGAGAATCTCATAAGGCACGGACACCGGCCCTTCCCGCAATGTGGCACCACCCCACTGGGCATCCTGCGCAAACACAGGAATCACCGAGCGGTCCGCGCTGAAGGGTTGCAAGGAAGGCCAGAAGGGAAAGGAATCTCCCGGAATAGCGAAGGCACCAAAGAGCGTACGAAGCACAGAAAACAAGACACTCTCTTCTCTCTTTCTTAAACGAACATCCTCGACTTTCCTCTGCGGGGCTGTCCGCCCATGTAAATTACACAGTGAGTCGGAGCACTCGCTGTATTATCCTGGTATCCCCCCTCCTCCCCTACCCCAATTTAGGATGTTACATGCTACT
>NW_027162208.1:652-948 GCF_002600585.1 Cystoisospora suis
TATACAACAGTAGTTACAGCTATCTAACTACTGCCTCGTTGTCTGGCTTGGTTTATAATCTTTCAGCCGAAGCCCGGTACCTACCACGGGAGGCCCGACGTCCTCAGCCATCCTTCGGCCTGAGAATGAAGTACATGTAAATCACCCGCATTCTCACGCGAACAAATGCAAACTGCCACGACAACCAAAACCTGGAGAAAGACGACAGCGCAGGCACGTGACAGACTAGTACTATCTCAGTGTCACACTATTGGAGCGGCGGAGGAAGTAAAGACAGGCGGACCCCCTCCTCACAT
>NW_027162208.1:1102-4515 GCF_002600585.1 Cystoisospora suis
GCCGGTTGCATGCACAGCGCACTTAACCACGCGGCGTCGACGGCGCGGCAGACACGGCGGACATGAAAATACGCATTCGCGGTTACCGCCGTCGGCGCCATATGCCGTTTCGCGACAATCCTGGGGTTTAGTGAGCACTCAGTAATTCCTGATGGGCATACCGTCGGCCGCGGACATGTCCTCATTGTGCCGTGTAAGCCTTCGCTTCCCCTCTTAAACTGTCATCGACGTGCTCCATACTGACTAGTTGCCGAGTTCGCCTATCGCACACCGGCGACCGCAGACTACCCGCGGCGATTGCCGGGGTCTTGGCGAGACCCTTTTTTTCTTTCTTGCTGCTTCAAACAGATATGCCGTTTTTCCCTCTTTGTTCGACTTTGAAGACATTTGGCAACTGAAAAGCGAGAAAGGACAATAAAAGCAAAAGATCGGAGCGGCGTTTGTTCAACTGCAGCTATCATCAACGTCACCCCCTGTACTCATTACGAGGATACCGCTGCCGTCCAGCTGGTCGCCAGCGAGTGCCGGTCTGTCGCACTGTACCCCCGCAACTCGGCAGCACCCCAGCAAGTGCACAAACAGCCACAGCGCCACGAATCGGCACCGCCGCACTCAAAGTCAGACTAGCGTATCATAGTTGCTACTATTACATATGGCCCCACTACAGGAAAATTCCGGGGCAACGCCCCGCGCTTCACCCCTCATTCCTGGCTTCACTCAGCAGTTCCACGCCCGAATCTCGATATATCAACAAGAGAACGACGGGAAGGCTTGGCTGATTAACCGGAACATACTCTCTTCTGGATGCAAGCAGAAGACATTGCAGTGCCAGCGGACAAGCGTTACATCACACCGAGACGTCCGTTGAGCAACACAACATGGCAAGCATGGCAGCATGGCCCCGACTAGAGCAATCGGTTTCAGGGCCACCATTCAGGTCGTGAACTAGGGGAAAGACAATCAACCAACGCTTCATGGGAGCAAACCGAAGCTAACACGCCGGCATCACAACCCGAGAAAGACGATAACGCAGGCGTGACATCCGGTACTATCTCGGCGAGTATTATGTCGGCGTCACACTATTGGAGCGGCGGGGGACGTACACACAGGCGGACCCCCTCCTCACATGAAGAGATCGGGACGTTTCCCCCACCACGACCGTAGCGTAGTGCTCACCGCTCCGCAGACTTCCGGCTACTCTAACGCTGTAGCTCGTGACCACAGATCACTGTTCCTTTGAAGCGAACCCAGGGAACGAAAGGATGCCCCTGGTCTGTGGTGGTCCTAATCACAGAACAGCTCCGGGGCCGGTTGCATGCACAGCGCACTTAACCAGTAGCTTGGTAAGTCATTGTGCTTTCCCCAGGCTATTATAAGGGCGTGAAGTTTGGGCAATGAACACTCATCCCTGATTGTAATCTTATCTAACTGCCTATAGTCAATCACTGAACGCAGTGACTCGTCGGGCCCGGGCCGAAAGAACACAGGTACGGTGCATGGTGCAGTGGAGGGAACTATGGACTCCCTCCTTGTATCCGAAACCCAGGTTGAGCGCCTGGCAAATCAGGCATGTGTTGCTCTTAACCCGTCTGTGACCCTTTCTCCGGGCAGCTCCTTAAGTAAGTCCTGAAACCGGTTCACTAGTTCCGTAACTTCTTTGGTGACAGAATTTCCACTGTCGTCTAGACGTTTGGACAGTGACATTTGGGTGCTCGAGGTAACGCCGCCCTTCTCGTTAACTCCGCTCAAAATTCCCGCTCAGTTGTATTCCGAAACAAAGGACTCTTTCGTTACCCAATTCTGGTTGTCGGGGGGATCCCTTGTCTGGTTCCAACTCTCACGCTAAGACGAACACCTGAGAATCTAATAGAGGGTTCTCCACTTGCTTGCCGAGTACCGGACTAACCTGTTTAACCCACATTCCCGTACGTGCCGCTGTTAACCTCAAGTGCCTCCTTCCTGCTGTGCTGCTTTCTCTTCCTCTGGGGTTGCCTGGGTAAAAGGTATCTCGTGTACCTGCCTACGCTCCAACTCGTTGTTGCATTCCTCTATGTGTTGAGCCAGATTTTTGGCGAGCCTGGGGCCGTCATCTTGTCACGTAAAAAAAGGAAAAACCTCTAGTCAGAAGTCTGGAGGATTGTTGCAGCCACTGTCAGTGGCAGACGTACCTTGGGCAGACATATCTACGGACATGATAATGTGAGTACCTAGGTCCTACACGGGAAATGATGCAACCCTTGCGGTAGTAGAAAGCTTCTCTGAAATTGCCCACTTGATAGTGTGCAGACTGAACGTAACGGCCAAGCAGACAGCTCAACTACTTGTTCGTGAAATTGTCCGTCTACACGGAGTACCGTTGAGTATAGTCAGTGGTAGAGACCCTAGATCCACTAGCAACATGTGAAGAGAGATGGGTCCACTTCTCAACCCACAACAGCGATTACCCAGAGTGTTCCGCCCACAGACAGACGGACTGACCAAGCGCACTAACCAGACAATGGAACAGATGTTCCGTTGCCAGGTATATGGGAATGAACATAGGTGGGAAGACTATTTACCTATGCTTGCGTACTACACGCCACGCTTCGGTACGAGTGCCACCTTTTGAAGTGGTGTATGGATATGCGCCCTCTCTCCCGGTAGCGCGAGGACTCAGTCTAGCCCCCTGTGAAGTTTCGCACACTGCCTCTTAGGCAGTCATCTTTGAACAGTGCCGAGACATTACACATAAAGCGCAGGTGTACCAGCAGAAGTACGCAGATAAGAAACAAGGAGACATCTACAATTCAAGGCAGGACAACAGGTGTGGCTTGATTCACAGCATCTCCCTGTGGACGGATTTCCCCAAGATACGTATCTACGACCTTTCAGGATTGCAGATATGATAGAAGAATCAGCTGCACAAGTAGACTTACCTCCTACAATGCGAATACACCCGGTTTCCCACGTGTCCCTACTTAAGCATGTTACTGAATTCCAGTCACACACTGTACACTAGGCCAGCCGAGCCGGATCTCATACAGCGCAGGACAGATGCGGAGCTAGACCTGAGGGCAATTTTGTATCATCGGGGAAATCCAGAACGGGGAACGCTACAGTACTGCAGTGGTATGATCAGAGTCATGGGGCCACCTGCAGCAGGACTTGATCATTCACAGGCAATGACACGCTGCAACGAATTCCGCCACTCAGAAGAAGCCCAACGTAGATTACCAGCACCACAGCCTAGCAGTTACGTACACCGGGACAGACGCACCCGTGACCCGAAAATGTTATTACCTGGTTTAACGGACCTTACATAACTTTTACTGTGACATATACGAAGCGTCGGGGACTTCAAACGCAACACACGTCGCAAGGTTCGACGATAACGCTCACTCCCGGACGCATCCCCAAGCGCCGGGAAGCCTAAC
>NW_027162209.1:0-368 GCF_002600585.1 Cystoisospora suis
ACGAAGAAAAGACGAAGAAAAGTTGAAGCTGTGAAAGAAAAGTGGAAAACAGAGACTGTAGAGAGAAGGAATAAAGAGATGAGACTTCGTGAACGATGGCTCAAAGAGGGTCTAAGGAAAGAAGTTTGGTGAGAATGCCTTGTCAAAAGTTCGATGCAAGACAGGGTGAAGGGACGAGGAGACAAGAGTCACTTGGCAAGCTAGCTGTCTAGGGCATCGCGTCGCACACTCCGGTCTGACGAGGCACAGGAACTGAGGGACCTCTCCACTTGAAAGAAGGCATAGACACGAGCCTATCCCATGGTCCAAGGTCTCTACTCATCAGACACATGTGGCGTAGCAGGGCTATCTCTTTTCTCTCTAGTTCT
>NW_027162209.1:552-1172 GCF_002600585.1 Cystoisospora suis
AGACATGACCAAGGCAGTAGCGATGCTTTCACTCAGTCGGAGAAGAGACACAAGAGAGACAGAAAGGATGAGGTTTCCGGAGACCTCGCTTTCATTCTTACATTTTGTGTGGTGAAATACATGCAGATGATAAAGAGGAAGTCTTTCCTTTCAACGAACTTCACGGAAAAAGGAAAAATCGAGATAGAAGTCTACAAGTTTGTGGCTGGCTTCCCTCTTGCATTGAAGCGGTTCTACAGAGACACTCGAACTGTGCGCGGTGTACATGCACCTTGTGGGACCCCGCAATACAACCACTCACGGATTTCCAGGGAAAAGTTCTCTCAAATCAAACCTTGTAAGTGAGCTAAGTGGAGAGGTTGAGAGCAGCTGCCAAAAGGGGGGGGGGAACCAGCAACTGGAAGGGAGACACGACAAGACAAGCCATAGCCCGCGGTCGCGCGCCCTTCAAAGGCCGCTCGGTCTCCCATCAACGAGGCTTTCGAGGAGAGTGAAGAACGGATTTCCTCCCTTCTAGTTGTGTCAGAGAGAGACTTTGTGTCTTTTAGGGGGCTTTCTGTTTGATTGCTGTATTGTCGTATCGCAGTCGAAAGTGAACTTCGGGAATCTCGCACTGACAC
>NW_027162209.1:1189-1607 GCF_002600585.1 Cystoisospora suis
GAGGTGTACATACACCTGGGCAACAAGCAGCAGTCGCCAGTGATTGCAAGGTTTTGTTCTCCTTTCATGATATCCGTATCGCAGCTGTTGTTTTATAACATGCCGAGAGCTTTCTCTCTATAGAACTCGGGATGTACAAGAAGTTTATCCGTGACAATCGCATGTCTAGTTTCACAAGGTCCCCAACTGTTACCTAGCAGCTAGCTTTCCTTATAGCCAGCCNNAGTCTCCTGGGAATTGCAGCACTCACTGCTCATGACTTCTTTTGACAAATCTGGAGAACAGAAAGTCTTTTCTTCAAAAAGGCTTTTTGCTCTCGAGATTTGTACGCATATTCCTCTCTGGAGATCATTACGATATAGAAACACGTCGATTTCGCCTACACCCACGTACACTCATACCCCCCGCAGTCAGTCAC
>NW_027162210.1:0-264 GCF_002600585.1 Cystoisospora suis
AGTTCCACGATCTGCTAAAGCCAAAAGGATCGACGAACGAGCCGGCCGCGCAGCCCGCGCCCCCAGCTTGAGAAGCCGAGGGCCGGAAAGCATTTAGAAGCAGCACCTTTCCACGATCAAGGCTTCTAGGGAAGCCTAACTTGCATAATCAGAGTCCTAAGACTCTTTAAAAGAAGAAAAGAGACCCAGACTTAGCCTTAAAAGGCCCTGGGAAATTGCCGGAGACCACGTCTCCCAGGGGAGACGGAACGACCGGCCGTTTCG
>NW_027162211.1:0-435 GCF_002600585.1 Cystoisospora suis
ATGTGTCTTGGTGACCTCCGAATATGGATGGTCTGCTAATATGGAGAGAATTATGAAGGCGCAAGCTTTGAGAGATAACTCTATGACGACCTATATGGTCTCCAAGAAGACTATGGAGGTGAACCCTCGCAATCCGATCATGGCCGAATTGAAGAAGAAAGCGAGCACCGACAAGTCCGACAAAACCGTCAAGGATTTGATTTGGCTCCTCTTCGATACATCTCTCTTGACGTCCGGCTTTTCCTTGGAGGAGCCAACACAATTCGCAGCGCGTATCCATCGTATGATTAAGTTAGGTCTTTCCATTGAAGAAGATGACGAGGAACTCCGGGCTGAAGATGATCTGCCACCCCTCGAGGAAGTCGATGGCGCAGCGGAAGAAACCTCCAAGATGGAGGAAGTCGACTAAAGAATGAATAGGATAGATAGGATAGG
>NW_027162211.1:558-3864 GCF_002600585.1 Cystoisospora suis
GAAAAAAGTGAAGAAAAAAGGATGATCGAAAGAGAGAACAGGGAAAGGAGCAGAGGTAATGAAGAAAAAAGAGGGAAGAAATGAAGGGAGAATTGAAGCAGCAAGAAGAGATTGTGTGTGTGTGTCTAGTAGTAGGATGCATGCATGATCGATCGTGTCGTCTTGTTATTCCGAACTCCTTTCAAAAAGAAACCCTCTTTTCGAAAGCAGGAAGAAAATAGTATCGAGATGACGTACCGATGTTACTGCGGTGTATATACACTCGAGCGGGCTGGTACAGAGGTACCGATACAACACCTGAGAGGAAGAGGAAAAAATCATTGGCTACTAGAGCTAGCTGGTTGGTAGGAGAGAGGGGNNATGTTCAGCAGGTGGGAGATAAGATAGCAGCACCAGTAGTGGTGGCCGTAGAATAGACTCAACAGTAGTAACGCACCGCCTCACTACAACTAGCACCCCCACCTACACATGGTGAAGATATTAAGACGCTGGGAGAAAACGAGACATTGCCGAGATGAGACCCTCCCTCCCTGTTTTGACGGAAGAAAAGAGATGTGTCTGAAGGAGACAGCTCCAAGGCGTTCTTAGTGCATGCTGGGAGGCCTTTTAGAATGATGATGCTTAGAACGACGAAATATTGTTGAAAGTTGGTCTCCATTATTACGTGTTTTCTTGGAGATATTCTTTACCCGGGCCGTCGCCGTGTAGATGTATATACACCTCAGTAGTTGTCATCCATGCATCTGAGCAGGTGGCTAGGAGTAGTACGATGGAACAATACACAGCATAAACATATCTTGTACCTACTACTATATGTATGTATAGATCTGAAGGAGTGATCTACTGGTGAGGCAACGGCTATCATTGACTTACCTTTTAGCTCAGTTCTACAGAATTAGGAGCGAGCCTACTGAAGTAGTGAAGGTGATACGATGGTCTTGATTAAGAAGCATAGAGCTTTTCACAGACATGCAGAGACGACTACAGCCAGAGTCGTGTGCGAGAGGAGGCGTAAGTGTGGCTGAGGGACAAGCAGCAGCTCGAGCTGAGCTGAGTGAGCTATGAACCTGCGCTAGTCAACGTGAGAATGAGGTGTACATACACTCCAGACTTGGTGGGGGTACGAAGGTGAACTTCATTCCCAGAGTGCTAGGGCCGGTTTCTGATAGAAACAGCCTGCCCTTCTTTCCAAGAAAGAATGAGTCGAGTGAGACAGGTACACCATCTAAGATAGATCGAGATTCTTTCATTCACAAGAAAGCGAAAAAAGGGAGACAAAAGAATCGAAGATGTAGCAGGGGCAAAAGCAAGGAAGGGAGCACCGAAGCTAGATCATCTATCTCCAACAAGAGACAATAGGGTTGATGCCATTCATCATGCCTTTCCATACACACACGAACACTCAAGAAGTCAAAGAAAAACACGTGGTGTATTCTCTTTCTTTCTTTCTTTCTTTCTCACTCTTTCTTTCTTTCTTGTTCTGTTTAGCAGAAGTAGAAGAAGTCTGTGCCTTCTTTGAAGTGTGACTGAGCGAGCATCACCCGCTCGAAGAGATCGTCAGGAGGCATTTGATACTTCACACACGTCACTGTTAAAACGTTCTGAGAAGGAAGACTTGAAGAAATATCTTTCCAATAGACTATAGGAATTCTCCGTTTATTAGCCGAATCGAGATACACTTTTCGAGCGATCTTTTTTGGGTCGATCTCTAAGAAATACTTCACTCTCTCTTGAGTCTCAGGGCTTAGGCTTCGATAGAATCTCTTCCCATCTCGACCTAAAGAAATACAAGCGAAGAAAGATAAAGGCAAAAGAAGAAGAAGAAAGAGAAAGGAAGGAAGATAAACAAACAAAGAAAGAGAGAGAAGGATGAAAGTGATGAGGGAAAGGCGAAAGAAGAAGAGATACGGATCATATCTATCTATGGAGGTGCAGAAGCAACAGAGGAAGAGGAAGAGAGGTGGTATACATATGTATTTTCTGAAAGCAGAAGAAGAAAGAGAAAAAGAGAGAAAGAGACACAAAGATGAAACAAAGAAAAAGAAGGATAGAAAGAAAGCAAGATATACCTGTGTGTGTGTATAGAGGGGTGCGTCTCAATCTATGAATCTATACATAGACAATATATATATATATATATATATACATGCAATCTCCCTCTCTCTCTGTGTATGTATGTATACCTCAGTGATGATGAGAGGATAGGTGTCAGGGAAGTATCGAAATAAAGACGTGAGAGAGATAAGAAGAAGAAGAAGTAGGTGTCCTCCTTCATACAAGAGTTTATGACGGAATAGCTAACCTGTTTGGCTCCTATACACCCTAACTGTAGACTGTATGTCTCCTTCTTCTTCTTTTCTTGTTTATGTGTGGTAGCTAAACAAGTGTGAGAGAATACTCGAAGAGACACCTCCAAGCAACCGAAGAAACAGCGAAAGATCGAGACACACAGAAAGAGAGAGAGAGAGAATGATAGAATATGGATCGATTCAACTTCAATAGATCGAAGAGCATGACTGTTTTCATCTCTCTCTGTCTCTGTCTCCCTAGCTAGTTAGTTAGCTATAGAAGAAGCAAGCCCGAGAAATCTTTATAAGTGTCTGTATGTTTTCTGTAGCTTGTCTCTTTTCTTATCTTACCTACACTCCATATAGCTAGGAGCTTCTTGGCGTGGGGAGCTTTCTTAAGAATTTCTTCTTCGAATTCTTTCAGACGTAAGATCCAGAGAAGATCCGAAGAGACCCGGAAAGACATGCATGCAGTATGATAGCGATACAGATACAAAGCTTCAGGCACACGATCTAATTCTCCTCCGAGACGCACATGTCGATAGAGAAACAAGAGATCCTCGGGTAAAGCATACATGTTGCTCTTCTTCTCTTCACGCTTGGAATCTTCTCTCATAGACGAAGAGAGAGAAGAAGAAGAAGTAGGAGAAGAAGAAGGATGCAGGATATGTGTTCTTTCTTTCCTCTTATTATGAAGAGGGTCAGAGGGGTTACCCACGCTTTCTCTAGTCCGGTCTCTCTCATTGTCTTCATGTGAAAAAGAAGAAGAGGAAGGAGAAGAATAAGAGGAAGAAGAAGGAGAAGAGGAAGATGATGGAGAAGAAGAGGAGGAAGAAGAAGAAGCGAAGGAGGCGAAGAAGTTGTCGGCTTTTGCTTGACTGTGAAAAGGAGAGAGAATTGTGAGGTTCCTCCCCTCTATAAAGCCTCCGACTCTATTAAACACATCGCGATGCATGCACCATGTAGGCATCAAAACTGGAAGAGACAGAAGAGAGAAAGAAGAAGAGAGAAAGAAAGA
>NW_027162212.1:0-262 GCF_002600585.1 Cystoisospora suis
AAGCCGGGGAAGCAAAACTTGGTAGCGGACGCCATCAGTCGGAGACCAGACCTTCTCGCGACCATACAAGGCGAACGACCACGAGCGAGGGGAAGAGGTCTAACCGAAGAGTTCCTACGCTGGAAGAGGTGTTACCGGAGGTGTGAGGACTTCTCTACCCCTTTCCGAGTAGCTACCGATAAGAATGACCACACGGAAGGGGAGCCAATCAGTGAACACGAGGGAGATCATGTGTGGTACAATCATCGTGAGTATGCATGGA
>NW_027162213.1:0-315 GCF_002600585.1 Cystoisospora suis
GTTGCCTTAAGCCAAACTTGTTGTCCTGCGCTGTAGACTACTTGTCTCCGGGATCTATCCGCATACCTTTTCTGGTAGGCTTGGGCTCGTGACAGCTCCTGTTTAGCTTTGAGTAACTGAATGTGGGCCTGCATTGGGAGTGCGGTTCCTCCGGCGATTGTGGGAATGCCTAACCGTCTACAGATCGGTTTAGGTGGCACGGACCCATACAGTAGGTCAAACGGCGCGGCTTTAGTGCTTGAATGTTGTGTACTATTGTACGCGTACTCTGAGATAGGAAGTAGTTCCGCCCAACGTGTCTCGTCCTCCATGAGC
>NW_027162214.1:0-538 GCF_002600585.1 Cystoisospora suis
AGTATACGGAGTTGATCCCGCCCTACCAGTCGACAGGCAACTAGTAGGAGAAACCATCTCGGTTCCCTCGTCCCTGGCAGATCAAATCAAATACATGAAAAAGATAAGAGAGGAGGTGTTCGTTCGTCTACACAAACGCCTGGACCATGATCGAGCTGACGCGCAAGTCACGCAGTTACGTCCGGGAGACCTGGCATTAGTCCAGCTCACCGGCCCCGACAGAGTTACGGGCAGTTCGAAGTTGGCCGCGCGCTATAGTACACCACACTGGATCCTAGCGACCCACAATAACGTTTCGTACTACGATGTCTTAGATCTCCGAACAGGTCTCATCAGAAGGCTTAGCCATCGCCTGCTACGAAGGTTCGTCCCCAGTCTCCTCACCTCGGCGACTGCCCCGGATCCATATGAGACCGACATGTACCTACCTAGCGGGAAAAGAGCTAGGAGAGACAGAGAAGAAAAAGGAGAGAGGGGAACCACGCTCGCCCCAACACTCTCCGACCCGGTGCAGGCGGACGGCACACGGGAGATGCCT
>NW_027162215.1:0-352 GCF_002600585.1 Cystoisospora suis
GATAGATAGATAGATAGATAGATTAAAGATAGATAGATTAAAGATAGATAGATAGATGGATAGATAGATAGATGGATAGATAGATAGATAGACACATGTGTCTATTTAGGAAGGCAAGGCTCTGAGTACAAATGAAACTTGTACATGCTACATAGAGATGGATCCAGATATGTATAAGAACGATATATACGCTTCGTCGACTAGATAGGCCCTTGCTCTTGCACGCATTTGCTTCTGTATGTGCGAATCGACGTGAGCGTACACATCTCACTCGCAGACTTGAGGGGCAACTGGCTTAGGCACCCCTGTGAAGCATCTGCATCTTTGAAAAAGCAAGACCTGAGAAATCCAT
>NW_027162215.1:758-1149 GCF_002600585.1 Cystoisospora suis
GGGCAATCGATAAGAGCAAGTGTCTCAGATGGCCGAGTCTCTTACCTCCCCCTCTTCCCTTAGAGAGCATCCACTGAAACATCTCAGGCTGGTGATGTCGAACGCGGCGAATTTGTGTACAGGGAAATCGAAAGTCTTTCTCTGTTGCACTGTCATCTTCTGAAACTCCACGGACAACGAGGACACTCTCTCCTTCGTCTTCGAAGAAGAGGGACGCGGACATTAAGAGCTCTGTTGCCTCATTTCCACGCACCGCGTACAGGCTTACTGGGGTGACATAAAAGAACAGCTCATACAACACGCACTCCAGGCGAGGTTTGACGGAGTTTCTTCCCTATGATGTATCTGTGTGCCTAGGTATATGTATGAATAGCTGTTTGCACGTATGTAT
>NW_027162215.1:1236-2502 GCF_002600585.1 Cystoisospora suis
ATGTGTATGTATGTATGTATGGGGTACATACACAGGGTCACAGATGCAGCCGAAGAGGAAACGTTCTACAACTGATTGTATTCAGGGGACATGACTAGCTCACCTCTTAACATGATTTGTGTGTTGCGTAGACAAGCCAAACTTCAGCGTGATGTGCGAGGAACTACGAGTGCAACCCAGGGCGCGCCACAGTCGATGTGACGCGTGAAAATGAAGGAATTTTCCGTGTAGGCAGTTTGAAACTGCATCTTCATTCGTCTCCCCCTCTACTCTCATAATGCTCTGGGGGACAGGGGGGAAGGTGGAGCAACACACCGAAGGGAATATACTTCTCGTATACACAGTTCATCCTTGTAAAATGTACGTACACCACAGCAGCACGCAAGTAGGTGAACTCATCGAGGAGATATGCAATCGGATTGTAGTCGAATGGACACGCCAAAACGACGACACTTTCGTGTTCTGTATCAGAGGCTGTACAGTCCTTGAAAAGGAAGGAATGTGCATGTCGCGTGTTCACGTGATAGGGTTGCAATAGGGTAGAAACGTACTAGTGTAGACCTCCTTCCATGTAGATGTACATTCGGAATCCTTTCTTAGGGTCCTAGAGGGGAGGAGAGAGTCTAAAATGAATTGAAGAATATGAGTTAGTGAAGTTCTCTCGAGAAAGAAACACAACAATTAGGTCCCCTTAGACGGGTCACATGCGGCTTTCTCCCGAGGTGACAAGAGAGAACTCACACCGTATCGTGAACTGTGGAGCAGATTCACAGTAGACGAGAAATAGACATAAGCTTGCTAAAGGGTCCTAGATAAGGATGTCCGCCTGAAGAACTTACCACGAGCTCTGCTTAGATCCTCAGCACTGCTGAGTGACCTCGTGCATGGACTGCCAGCCGTCGTGCGCGCCTCATCAACCGAAGGGCTGGAGGACCGCCAGAGGCCGCCGATAATCCCGCTAAGCATCTTGAAAAAAGAGAAAGGAGAAACCCTTTAGTCAGTGTAGCACGCCAGGCAACCAGCGATCACACACCGGAGACGTAGAACGAAGGTCGGGTTGTGTTGTGTCGCAACAGAAACGGCTCTTCGTACAGTGAAACCAGAGTTACAGGTCGCACCTTGAGTGCAATTTTGCACAGGGGAACAAAAACTTGACGCTATGTAGGAAGGAGTTGCTCAAGTCACCCGAGGAAAAGCCCGATTGATGCAAACCGATTGTGCTGATTGTTCGCGTCACTGACATGGGAGACTAAGAGCAGAAGCCCC
>NW_027162215.1:2693-4091 GCF_002600585.1 Cystoisospora suis
CTGACATGCGCCCTACGAGTGCAGTGCATACGTCTGAACAAAGAAGACCTCACAGTGATGGTACTGCAAACGAACGACATGTGTAAGTTTCGCTGGCGACACGCTGGCAGCTGTGGTGTTTCTGCTCGGACTTCGCTGGGAAGTGTCACTGGGGCGTTCGGAGCTGTCTCCTTCGAAGGAGTCACTCGTCGCTTCGAGACACCCCGACAAAAACTTTCCTTCGCACATCTAATCGAATCCGAGGTGGGACCAGGCAAGGCAGGCACCGTAGAAGGGGGATACTTCTCTCGTTCACCGTCTTCACCCCAAAGAACCGCTACCAGCTCAGGGACAGGTCGTGAGGTTGCTGACCTGTCAGTACCGTCCCTAGAAAAACACCGAGCACCGAGGAGAAAACAACGCCGTCAACACCGACTCCACCATGGTAATACAAGACCAGTGTTAGGTCTATGCATAGCACTCACGCGAAGCGCAGAAGGGGACACTCCGGTCGAAATTGTAGTTGTTACACGGAGACAGGCGTGCCGCGCACAACGTACATAGCGCAGCGTGTAGAGGCGATTCTAAAGGCCAACAAGGAGAAACGAGGAACCTTGCTAATAAGAGGCAGGAGTAAAGGTTTCGCCGTGATGCGGGGACTTCATCTATGGGCGGATCTGAGAACAACTGGCAAATAGCTCGTAGACCCGAATGTTGGTCGTACTGTTCCAGTGGCGTTTACGTATTTCTAATGTCCGTAGTCAGGATTCCCAGGCGCGGGTGCCGGCCTTGTCTTGTGCACAGCGCGCTGCTCAGCAGAACTACCTGCTACAAAATGTATGGACAAATACAGCTGATAGATGCATGTCCGCGCAGGCAACATTCGAACTCGGAAAGCATGATCTGGCAAACACCCGCAGGCGGCCTCGACAACAGTCTATGTGACAACATGTCTTACATTCGAACTTCTGAGACCCTACACTAATCCTCAGCGAACTCCACTCCTCTAACGCGCGCTCTCGCCCTCTCATTCTTTCTTTCCGAACAAAACACACGAGAACGTTCCGACTTCTGGAGCGGTCGACAACACCTATCCAAATGACCGGGGTGCTCCCACGCCACTCGTGGCACGAGAATCAAATGCAGAAGGCAACGCAGAACTTGGCCCAGGTCGTTTTCTTGACCAGAGTTTAGGGCGGTTAGGATACACAGGTAGTCACTGCGATGAGAAAGTTCGGTGTTTGAGGGACGGATGGAGTCTTGGTTCTCCGCCATTGCCGCAACTCGCGTCACCATTGACGCGTAGCATCCATACACTACAGTTAACCGATAACCCCAGCGTGCTAACGCTAGCGCGTTCTCCAGCACACTACAGCGCGAGCTAACACGAGCTACAGTAGCGCCATTCGACTGCAGCTA
>NW_027162215.1:4111-4633 GCF_002600585.1 Cystoisospora suis
GCTACACCATTTTGAACCGATTGCGCCGGGGAAGTAGGGAGTTTGCTGGTTTCGTTGCCAAACTCCGAACTGGGCACGGGAACCGTAGTGTCCTCAGGACACGGTTGGGCAACCCACAAGGCGGAACATCTGCACAGGTGGGCTCTTCTCCACATCGGGAAGTCTTCTCGCGACCTCACGCGTACACAGGTCCTCCGGCAGAGACGCGGCCAAGCACGCGCACATGGCCAGTCTCGGGTCGGGGGCAGCAGAAGACGGATTGACAAACAAAATGCCGCATTAAGCTTTCTTATGAATCGCGGCAAGAAACTGTAACGCGTGGCTATGGGTGTGTCGAACTCGCTGTGTCTATCTTGCTACGGCTTGTATCGAGTGTGTGTGGCAGCGCCTCAGAGCAGTCTGCTATCTGGAGCCGTGTGGAGGTTTCCCGGGGACACCTGAGCGGAGAGCAGTAGCACTCACTAACTTCTGCAGGTGCTTTGCACGGGCCGGATCGCTGTCTACTTTTCTGCTGGAGCCTTT
>NW_027162216.1:0-240 GCF_002600585.1 Cystoisospora suis
GTCAACCTTTCAACGGTTGATGCAGAACATCTTCATGAACGAGTTGGATGAATTTGTGGTAGTGTATCTAGATGACGTCCTGATCTTTTCGAAGACTCGAGAAGATCACGAGCGGCATTTAGAAATTGTTCTGCGGAGGATGCGGAAGCACCGTTTGTTTATTAAGCTTTCTATGTGCGAGTTTGCGACTCAGCGGGTGCGCTATCTTGGTTTTGTCATTGAACCTACGGGTGTGTCACC
>NW_027162217.1:0-641 GCF_002600585.1 Cystoisospora suis
CTGTCCTGCGTGGAAGTTGGTACGGTTGTATGTCGCCTTAGCTGGCTATCTCCCGGGGTCGTCCGCTCGGCGGTGACACGTGTCGGAGCTACCGGCATGTCGGACGTGTCAGAAAAGGGTGTAGGCGTTTCGATGGTGCAGTCGGTGGTTCTCGCTTGTTCCGCTGAGGGCTGGCAAGCTTCGAACCTCCTCGCAGTGCCCACCAGTTGTCATACTTGATCGAGGCTAGACTCAAGTATGCCCTCCGACGTGAAGTCGGGCCAAAAGGTTGCGTTCACGGTATTCAGGGGAAGTTGATTCACACAGTCCTGTCACGACACTTCACTGACACGGGCATTGCACTTCACCCGTCATCGTACAACCCTGGGTCAGCCGGGTCCCGATGACAACATAAGCATGCAATTATCCGCACGAACATACGTAACGAGCATCTTGGAATTATATCTCTCCCTCTATGTTTCCGGGTTGGGGTCAAGGCCTTTATCCGTCCCGCTGTGCCCTGACACGGGGGGATCCTATTAACCCGTGTCAGTGCATGCATGTCAGTGCTTATGCCCCTTTTGGGCTGTGGTCAGGAGTTCCTCCTGACATCCCTTCCCCCTTAACTGCGTCTCCTCTCCCGTCTTGCTCTAGTTTTGCGG
>NW_027162217.1:1112-1332 GCF_002600585.1 Cystoisospora suis
CTCCGGCTATTGTGGGGATGCCTAACCGTCTACAGAGCGGTTTAGGTGGCACGAACCCATACAGTAGGTCAAACGGCGCGGCTTTCGTGCTTGAATGCTGTGTACTATTGTACGCGTACTCTAGGATAGGAAGTAGTTCCGCCCAACGTGTCTCGTCCCCCATGAGCGCGCAACGTATCATCTGCTCTATGGTCTGGTTCGTGCGTTCTGTTTGCCCATC
>NW_027162218.1:0-162 GCF_002600585.1 Cystoisospora suis
TATACAGAGAGAGAGAGAAAGAGTTATATAGAGAGAGATACACATGTATACATCTATGGATATGTGTCTACATTCCTGTCTGTCTCTTGATCTCTTTATTTACCTATCTTGTGGAAGATGAAGAACCTATCTATCTCCATGTATATCTCTCTATCTCTCTAT
>NW_027162218.1:401-1150 GCF_002600585.1 Cystoisospora suis
ATACATACATAGACATACATATATACATAGACATACATATATACGTAGACATACATATATACATAGACATACATATACATATACATAGACAGAGAGAGAAAGAGAGTTACCTATGATCCATTTAGTGCGGGCTTTGAGAGAGCCACACCACACCTCAACAGAAAGCTTCTGTCCTGGAGCTCCCTGCACCTACAGAAGAAAGAAAGAAAGAGTGAGAAAGAAAGAAAGAAGGAAGTAGGCCTGCAAATCTCATACTGTGTGACGTATCCGAACATGAAGACGAGGCGACACAGAGAGAGAGAATTGCATGATACAGGAAGATCCACATACAGACACAAACAGAAATATACATACACATTCATACAGATGCATAGGCATTGATAGATAGAAGCGTATCAATACACATACAGACGAGTGTCATGACTGCAGTCCGTTGTTGCATGCGTACAGATGGAGAGAAGAAAAGAGAAGAAGGGCTACGCAAATGCTTCGCGAGAAGACTCGTGAAGCCTTCTATAGACGGGAGTAGATGAGGACGACATTAGGGTGTAGATCTATTATAGAAGCATTCACCTATGTATACAGATGTACACCCTCCTCTACCAATACATATATCATACACAAAGGTACATACAGATACGCTCCAAACTCCTCTCTGCATATGCGAAAAAGAGACGAAGGCTTGAATAGACATATATACATGTATATATATGCGTATACACGCTTATACACGTATATATACATACACA
>NW_027162219.1:0-270 GCF_002600585.1 Cystoisospora suis
GGGGGGGAGGGGGAAGGTGGGGGGGGGGGGGGGCACCACGACCCGGCAGGCGGCCACGGCCGGCCAAGGCACTCTCAATCCCTTCCCTACAAGCGAAAAGGCCTTAGAGTCGAAGGAAGTGATCGAAGGTGAAAATAGAAACCTCTCCTTGTTCTGCTTTGTCTCTCCTGAGGAGGGGATCGGGAGACTCTGAAAAGTCTTGAGAAAGATGACGAAAGAAGAAGACGAACGACGCTTTACGCTAGGAGAAGAGAGAAGGAAGAATAAGGT
>NW_027162220.1:0-322 GCF_002600585.1 Cystoisospora suis
AACCAGAGACTCCCGACTCTCCCCCCCCAACGTGTGAAGAGAAGACGAAGACGTTAACTGGCCTTGTTCCTGGGTCTTCGCTCGAGCTGGTCAAGAAGGCAAACAAAAAGGCGGGCCAGCAAGCCGCCGCAGCCGAGCCTGAGTTCAGGCTCACTCTCGTCGCACCCACAAACACGGACCAGCACTTCTGCTACTTCTGTAGTCCCTCTGAGCCAACAGTCATTGGGAGAGAAAAAAAAGGATGTACTATATACGTAACGGCTCCCAAAAAAGCGGAGCACAGTCCTCCGCCAAAGCCAGAGCCCCCTACGGATGAGCAGGG
>NW_027162221.1:0-290 GCF_002600585.1 Cystoisospora suis
AAGAGGCGTGTCGGTAGGTAGGACCGCCTAGGATACCAAGACCGCACTTCGTGGCGAGGCGGGCCGGAAGGGAACAGAACGGTCCCATACCCGGAGGAGGCGTCCATCGCCGAGATAGCAGTAGAGGGAGGTCGTGCACAGGTCAAGGAACCCCGGTGAACCGTCCGCACGCGCAGAACCCGTGTATTCCACCGAGGTAGGTTAACTAGAAGTTGTTCCTCTTCGCTGAAGGTTCTGACCATAGGGAAGCAGGACGCTCGTGAGTGGTTCCTAGCATGGGAGAAGACTCA
>NW_027162222.1:0-2348 GCF_002600585.1 Cystoisospora suis
GAGATACAAGGAAGACTATGCATGTATACATAGGTAGATAGGTACGTACAGTGCCCGGTGTGGTACAAAGGTATATCTATCTCTATACAGGTACATACAGGTATATGCCTATAGGTGTGTATGATGTATGGGTGTGCATGCGTCTATCTCTACGTGTACGTATGAATAGAGACAACATGACGGAGAATGAGAAAGAGAGAGAGAGANNAGTTGACGTCTCTTTTTTTCCTCCCACACTCGCCTACAGAAAAAGAGAACCTACCAGAAACTACCCACCTCCCCCATACAACACATATGTATGTATTTAAATGTGCATGCATATATATATATATATATATATAAGTATTCAAGAGTAGACAAGAGAGGAGAAATCTCTCTCATCCTTTGCTGCGCCTGTCGTGTCTTCCATGAGTATCGTATGCATCTCCGATCACATACAGGCGAGAGAGACACCTACACCTCCACACATCTTTCTCTCTCTCTCTCTCTGTACATTACGGAGACATCATATACAAAGAGAGAGAGACTGTGTACAGATTTAGCTCCATAGGGAGACTTTCTAAAGGTATCTCTACAGATAGATTCTTTTTCTTACCTCTCCTGCAACGGTCCATACATCTACATTTCCTTTCGCATCTCCCGTAATCATTCTCTTTCCGTCGCTCGTCCATGTTAACTTATTCTTCGCTACAGGAGGCGAACCTCCTTCTGCTCCACCGACACGATACGCAGGTGTCTGTACATACACCAGAACAACAAGGTGAAAAAGAATGGGTAGATCCATCCCATTTATGGAGTTGTAACAGCTGCGGACATGAAGAGACAAGATCTAGGAAGGAGACAGAGAAAGAAAGAGATATGATTGAGACAACCCAAAGGCTTCTCTCTTCTTGCCTCTCTCTCACTCGAAGCCCCACATCTTCCCACTCCTGACAGAATCGATATATTTGCCTATCTATCTGTCTATCTCTCTCTCTATATATAGATATATATACATATAGACACCTATGTCCTTCTGCTATACAGATATATGCATCTCTATAGATACTTATCTACAAGGGGGGGAGAGAGACTTTGATAGAGACGTAGAGAGTGATAGATATTTATAGATAGATACGAATAGCTATTCATTAATAAGTGTATGTGTAGGTTATGACTGACGTAGAGACGTTAGATAGATAGATAGATAGAGAAGTCTGTCGTGTCTCTTATCCATCTCGTAGGTTTACCTCGGAGAAGCGACTCTACTCTGTACACGAATCATAGATAATAGAGCCCCCCCTCTACTTCCCCCCTTCTCTACACCACCCCCTATGCCTGACTCTCTCTCTTTGTCTCTCTCTGTCTGTCTCGAAAGATAGCTTCTTTAGGTAGGCTCATGAAGTGCTTCAAGCTCGGAAAAGATCAGAAGAAAAACGAGAGGCATGAAAGAGACAAATGAAGATCACATGTTAAGCGAGAGGAGAGAAATCCTCGCGAGTCTCCCGTAGAGATAGAGCTGAACCTGGGTTACGACGTCTGCATGCATGTACGCCACCACCGTACGAATCATGTGGGGTGTATATACACCCGAACAAGAAGAGTTTAAAAGGAAAACCAAGCAGGTGAATTTCTTCACGAGTCGACAAAAAGCTTTTCTCATTCCCTCCGCTTGCCCAATCCCTATACAAACCTAGATCAGATGAAATAACTCATTCATAGAGAAGACTTCTTTCTCTTTTTTCTCCTCTCATCCACCCATCTATCTATTCCCAACTACGTTATACCATACATACGTCAACATAATGAGAAAGACAGAAGGGAGGGAGAAAGCCCAGATGGGGACTTAGCTGGTGTGATGTGTACCGATGTCTATCTACGAAATTCTGCACAAGACAAGACGTCTTCCTACGTCGTCAGAGTCAGAAGAAAGAGAGAGAAAGAGAAAGGACGAGAGACTGAGAGAAAAGATGGTATTCTTTGGATAACTCGATTCGTCTTATAGACGAGTGTAGACCTTCTACCTTGCTTGAGCAAATACATGAATGAATGAGAGATATAGAGAAAAAGAAAGACAGAGAGAGGAAGAGAGTTGAGGTTGCATCTAGTGCTGTTTATCTTCTTTATCTCTTTCTTTAACTCTTTTTTCTTTTCTTTTTCTTTTTACCTCCCAGTCATTGGCTAGATTCCAGAGGTCGACGTGTCCCTCCCCATCCACCGCCCCAAACACCGCTGGGTGTGTCGGATGCCTTACACACACACACATACATACATACACAAACCATATACACATACATACATATACCTATACATATGTATACATACATATACCTATACATATGTATACATACATATATACATATACACAT
>NW_027162222.1:2554-2710 GCF_002600585.1 Cystoisospora suis
ATCTATCTCTCCATATACATACAGGGGCTGTCTGTCTTTGGAAGAAGCCTTCGTGATCGGCACCGAGAAAAAGTTAGAATCCTTCTCTCTCCACTCATAAAGATACGAGAAAGTTCTTTCTTCCTTTCCTCACCCTCCATCTCTTCTTTTCATTTC
>NW_027162222.1:2819-2959 GCF_002600585.1 Cystoisospora suis
AGAGAGAGAGAGAGGGTGTGTATGGTCGTCTGTCTGTGGCTTGTGATCTTACCAGGCAGCATCATAGACATACACCTCATAATTATCAAATGTCTGCAAAGGTTTACTAAAGGACTGCTGAAGAAGAAAGAAAGAAAGAA
>NW_027162223.1:0-169 GCF_002600585.1 Cystoisospora suis
TGGCAGGCTACGGACGGCTGCATGGCGCAAGCTCTAGAACGCCAGGAGGCCGCTGTAGCGGCAGTAGGAGAGGGTTTGGACCGGAAGGAGTCCAGCCAAGGGCCAAGAGCCCATAGATCGGGGTTATTTGCTGTGTCCAGTTACAGGTCCGATCAGGCCACGCAGGGGA
>NW_027162223.1:768-1014 GCF_002600585.1 Cystoisospora suis
CTAGGGTAATGAAAAAGAAGAAGAAAGAGGAGGAGTTGAAGATGAAGAGACAACGGGATAAGCAACCGTTCAAGGTGGATTTAGAGGGCGCCACCCCTACGCCAACACCAAGTCCCAAACAAAGCAAGCGAAGCAGGGCATCCGGCGCGGGCGCAAGGAGCGCCAAAGCCGACGACAACGCGACGTTTCAAATCGCAGGAGCGGAAGACTGGGATCGTGCGGCGGTGCACAAAGATCCAGGAGCGA
>NW_027162224.1:0-3126 GCF_002600585.1 Cystoisospora suis
GCACCCGGCTCCCGAGGGAGTACTAACCGCGGTGCAGTGAGCTCTAGCTCACAAACACATTTCTCTGAGGGGAACTTCTGTTCCTCTCTCGCACATCAGTTTGTCTTCGGTGCTTGGGCTGTCTCTGCTGTGGGGGCGGGTAGATAGAAATTGAGGGGCCGCTAGGGTTGATTGATCACCCTCAGCCATTCTCTCAGTCTAGGTCTTTCTAGTCTCGTGAGGGTGGATCATCGTCATCGTGGTCATCCTCCTCCCCATTCTTCTTATCGTGATTAGGCTCCTTTAGGAGTCGTCTTCGTCCTGTCCGGCTTCATCCTCTTCTACTTCTTTATGGCTTTTTCCATGAAAAAGCATAAACGACAAGCGCGGGAAGACAGATACAGGGAAGGACGGTTCCAGATGGGGGGTCCTCTGTACCTCCTCAGTTCCTTTTCTTCATTATTGTCTTCCCGTCTGCTTACTATTCCTTGTCTTCTCTTTCGATCATCTTCTCTTTCCTCCTCTTCATCTTTCGTCTTTTTCTTCTCCATCATTCTTCTCTCCGAATCTCTTGTGTAAACAAGAGGGAAGATGTGCAACACAGAAGAAAATGAACTTCAAATTGACGAAGATATAGGAGCAAGTATGAATGTGAAGTTGTATGTATGTGAATCCACACCTAGTATTGCTACTACGTCTACACCTAGTATTGCTGTAAGGGAAAGAGAATCGTCACGTGCATAGGCTACTACAGCAGAAGTATAATGAAGGCATGTCGGTGATGGGGATAGATCATGACGATGGAGTACAAGAAGATTTTCTTCATGATCCTCATAAGACGACGTTCTTCAACACTTACTACGCAGGTCGGTCACTCTCGATGTGCGTCACTCTGCGGTCTGCGATGTGCCGCCTTCTTATTGCAATAGTCCATGGTTTAAACAGCTTCCACAAGCGCATGCGCGCAGCCGCTGATGTGCCAGGTAAGCAAAGGTGTCAGGAGTCCATGCCACCTGCGGCTCCCCCGGCCTATCTGGCTGAACAAGGTTTCTGTTTTCCCCTTCTTGCAGTCGTCCTCTTCGGTTCGAGTTTAGCTATGTTCACAGGGCTCAGAGCTTGCATCGGAACATTATAGTTTTAAACCTGCTCCAGTTGCGTTCTCGAGCAAAAAAAAGACATCGTCCAGGAGGCCGGACAGACACTTCTATTAGGACACCTCAAATCGCGCGCGAGATATGATGACTGCTAACCTATGTCTTTTCTTTTTTTTTCAATCTTTGATGACCGGCCACAGCGTGATCTTGTGGTCCGGTGCACTGTGAGTCGGCGCACCCGTAGCCATGGATGGTGCGACCGCAGACACGTGGACTGCCACTGATGTCCCTTGACATGTTGACGTCTGCTTTTTCAGTCCAGCAACAAGTGCTGAAGAAATTCCGCTGGCACCGGTGGAAGAGTCCCAGTAGGGCTTTGCGCAGGGCGCGACTACGCCGGAACCGCTAGCGGACCCCGTGCGCGCGCGAGAGTGTCGAGCTCGTGCGTCTTCGAGTGCATGCGAGATGATGTCATCTTGTCTCGAGTGAACTTTCTAGACCCAGTGTTTCGCTTGTGAGGCGGTTGACACGGAGCCGGGCAGGGCGCCAGAGAGTCTTTTTGTCGTGGGCTTGCCGTAGGATGCCTGGCGAAGCTCCTGTGGCTTACTGTCTGGTTGGCTATGTCGCAGTACAGCCGCATGCCTCCATAGCGCGGTCACCGCAGGCGCGCATTCGACAACGGGCATAGCGAATGTGTATGTAGTCTGTCTATTCCAGCAACTAAAGCGCCTCACCGGAAGGAGATGGCAAAGCTGGAAGCGGCGGAGCGGAGCAGGCCTGGGGCTGAACCGTCATCAGCTGCGCCGGCGGTGTTTCTGCCCGCGCTAGTGCCAAGTGAGAAAGCGGAGTCTGTGGATAGTGAGACGTCGTGTCACTAATGAACTGGCTAGGTTTGCTGCGCCACGCGAGAAGATGTTGTGTGCTTCCATCGAACTTGATAGAGTTGTTAGGTGTCGCTGGGCGGAGGTAAAAGGCGGGGGTCTGGTAGGGCAGCCAAGGAGTGTCTCCATATCTGTGTGTTGGCAGCAACCAGTCCGGAAGGATTGCCCGGGCAAAGAAGTCGGAGCCGTCGTCTAAGATTAGCTGGGGCAAGCATGCGACTGAAGTATTCTTGTCTACATCAAGGCCTCGCGCGGCCCAGACAAGTGAGCACGTGCAGGCTGTGTATCTTGGGCCGGGGTGAGAAGCTATCGCCGTGACACCAGTGAACTGCCAGAAGTTGCTGGTCGTGTTTCAAGAGGGGCACAACCCAGTAGCTCTAGAAGAGCAACGCAGTATCACGGAGCACGGAGCTGCACCGGTGGCTAATCACTTGTCTCCGAATGTTTAGGAGCTTACGGTATACGTGAGTTCCTACTTGTCTAAGCTCTGCAGCACTCGTTGTCAAATCTAAACTCTCTGCGTGCTCGTGAGTTTCGCAGTTGGAGTTATACCTACGGGACGACTCTGCCTTGTCATGAAAAGGGAAGCTGATGCTTGCGCGCTGCCCGAAAGAGTTTAGTCGACTGAGGCCTGGACCATCTTGTCTGTGCATTAGTCCTGTCTGGCCTGCACAAAGACAGCTCGTTGCTGTGCCGCAGCCAAATGGTCGGCCGTGTGTCTTTCGGCCCTACTGGCTCTTTGGCCTGTAGCAGAGGCTGCTCAATGCCGGTCAGGAGAGGTTCCTTACCGGACTCAGGATTGTAGTGCAAATCCATTCTGGCCTGGCCTCGGGGGCGGTCAGTCGCTAGGGACGGTAAACTCTGGTGCCCGTATCGTCTCTTGTTTCTTTGTCAGGGCAACGGTAGTGTTGCGTTCAGCCTCTACCGCGTCTGATGCCTGTATAAACAGAGATGTCCTGACTGCGGGTCGCCCCTGATCCCAACTGGCTCCGTTGTCTTTTTTGATGTCGCGCGTCGGACGGTCGCCGGAAGAGGGAGGTGAGCGTTGCTGCCCCAGGAGGCCACTCGCTAGCCCCGTGTCTTCCGCATTTCGATCCGGACGAGCGTAGCCCTATCGAGACGCTAAGAAGCGAGCATGAGCGACAGAAAGAAATGGAGGTCAGGGGGGTTTG
>NW_027162225.1:0-265 GCF_002600585.1 Cystoisospora suis
CGGCCACGTACAGTCGCAGCAAGCTACCCAGGCAAGTTACGATGAACTACGTGATGGTAATGTGACGCCTAGAGTGCAGGTCTACTGGGGGGGGACCGTGGAACCCCCGTTCGAAAGAATTGATCAGGGCTACCAGACCCAGCCGAGCGGCCAGGTCAACAAGGTGACAGCAAAAGGGAGCACGAGGGCTCCTAAAAGTGAGCGCAAGCAAGGGATTAGCCCCGAAGGGCGGAGTTTGAAGTCTTTTAAACACCACGACACCCGA
>NW_027162226.1:0-252 GCF_002600585.1 Cystoisospora suis
AAAACTTGGGAGCCGACGGCTCGGCCGTTCCCCTTCAAGGTAGTGAGTTGGATTACAGAGAGTAGGACCGTGTCAGAGCTTTGGCTCTGCCCCGAATAGTAACACGAAGTCAAGAACTCTGTAAAGTCTAAGTCAGGAAGGGAAAATTAGGAAAGGAAAGGGGGGTATGTTTTTACTTCAGTCAAGTTAAGGGAGGCCATATAATATTAAGCCCCTTATTATAGTAATCTAGTGGTAGAAGTCAGATACCAA
>NW_027162227.1:0-249 GCF_002600585.1 Cystoisospora suis
TTTGAAGGCCTTGCAGCCTCGATATAATGAAGTGTCAGAGCTTTGGCTCTGCCCCGAATAGTAACACGAAGTCAAGAACTCTGTAAAGGCTAAGTCAGGAAGGGAAAATTAGGAAAGGAAAGGGGGGTATTTTTTTTCTTCAGTCAAGTTAAGGGAGGCCATATAATATTAAGCCCCTTATTATAGTAATCTAGTGGTAGAAGTCAGATACCAAGATTCAGATCAACTGTTTATTAGTTGAATAGAGTG
>NW_027162228.1:0-692 GCF_002600585.1 Cystoisospora suis
AAGGATGAAAGAAACAAGAAATGCATGCATGCATGTCGCAGTAGGACATACACTGAGGTTCTATAATCGAAATGTATATACACTTACGCAGACGCATGGACAGAGTTAGAGACGTGACGATGCAGGTATGAATGTGTATGTACGTATGCATAGATGTACGGTGTATGTACACCCGAGATCCACCCTAAAAGACTGAGCCGAAGACACTCAGGTATATCACTGTCATAAAAAGGATTGAAGAAGACGGCAAAATATTGCGAGGACAATTCTTAGTGAAAATCTTTCCTTGCAAGAACCTGCAATGCTCTCTATCTTCTTTTTCTTTTTCTTCTTCTCCACATAGGATAGACTATCGATGTGTGTGGAGGGGTGAGCTAAGAAGAAAAGAGAAGATGAAAGAAAGGAAAGTCCTCTAAACAAGGAAAGGGCTTATAGACAGGCAAAAGGAAAGGATGATAGGAGGAGCGGCCTCTATCACTAGGCAGATAGGTGGAATGAGAGAGAAAAGATGTAATGCAATACATACAACAGACAAATACACAGAGACATCTACATACACATACGTCTAGAGAGATAGAGAGACTATCAGTCATACGTAGATAGACAACGGATAGATAAACCTACTACACGCAGAGAGATAGGAAGATGAATGAGAGAGACATAGATAGGTAAAAGGTAGATAGATTGAAGAC
>NW_027162229.1:0-5376 GCF_002600585.1 Cystoisospora suis
GCGACACCAGCTGCAAACTTCGGGGGGGGGGGCGGGGGGGAACAGCCCGATGACTCATGCGTTCGAGATACTGCTGGGAAAGAAGTGCACCAGTATGCACGCAATGTCAGAGCCGCCTCTCAGTCGTACATGGCGTCACCACCCAGCTGTTACCCTTTTGTACCGACCGAGAGGCGGGACGCTCCCGAAGGGAAGAGACGCCTCTACGAGATGGCACATCCGCATGCGACGGCGACAGGCGTTCTAGTCAGCTTGTCACTTGTTGCTGCCCACCAAGACGTGACTTCCTCCCCAAGTGCACGGGCCTTGCGCCAGTGACCTACGTATCAACGAGCACACACGGGTATGACCAAGTTCAAATCGGAAAGTGTGCTTGATCAAGCACCTTGAGTGTCATGTCACGGTCGCAGCTGGGCCTAGGCGGGTCTTGCCTGGCCAAGAAGGCTCCTCCCTAGGCTCCGCTCTGTATGGCGTGAAGGGCCGCCTAACAACCCAGCATTGGACTGATCCGAGACACGCGTCAAAAACAAAGCAGAGACCAGTCCGGAGTCAGGGCTCCGAGCCTATGAACACGGCGTCACCCACAGAAGACACACCGAAATCCCGAGAGAACAGAGCGCCAGGCGTCACGCCACAGGGCGAGCCAGCGCCGCCTACGCGCACAGCCGCTCATCGCGACTCGTTTAAGGTGTAGGGGCAACCGCGAATCGTAAGGAAGTCATCCTCATCCATAGCTCGCGGAGTGCGATGCAACGAAGAAGCGGGCCGGGGCGCCGTTTGGGCGGCAGAGAAAGCTGAGGGTGCTGGCCGAAGCCGCTACCTTTTTTTTCTGCCAGCGCCGGACTACAGCTCCAGAGCGTAACGAAAGGAAACCGCAAGAAACGAGGCTCCCGAGACACCCGACGAGAAATTGCCCCGCATCCAATTTGCTAGGAAACTCCCAGTATTCTTCAACCTTCGGTCGTCAACGGAGGCTGGAAATTTCCTGAGTACGGGACGCAGTTCCTGCCTTTTCTTTCCGAAGCCAGTAGTACTGCACCTGCATAGAAATTTCGAGCTATAAGAACGCTTGTCAGGAGCCCTCCGACTCGAAAGCGCCTTCCTGGAAACTGCGGCTTTTCCGTGCCGTGCTGTAGGAAACTGGGCTGCGAACGACGTGACACGGCACCTGGGGCGAAGAGCAGGGTTCGTTTTTTGCATTTGCATAGCAAGTGACAAGCCCGGGCCAAGGCAAGCGCTTTGCAGCATTGGTGTAGCCGGGTTCCTTGAAGCGTACTCTACAATGCAGAAGATTGACAACTGATGATACCGTATACAACATCCGAGGCTCCGGGCGTCCAGCTGCCCGAACAGGTCACATTCGATTACCTACACCAGCTAATGAAGCACCGGGACTAGCCGGCTTCTGCAAATTGAGTTTCGGCTTGGGAAGCACGCACACGGAGTGAGAAATCTTCATTTTCTGAGACTCTCGAAGAGCTTGCAAAGTCACTTGTAGGACTGGAGTGCCACAACGACCGGGCAGGACAACGCCGAGACGCGGACAAGCAGCGAACAGTGGCAACTATTCCAGGCGAGGTGCAGATGATTGCTTCATACAAAAGTGATTCCGTCCCGCACCGAAAACCGCCACGCTGAACCAAGGGAGCAGAGCGGTAGGTGACACGCGCGACACTAGAAGCATAACTCATGGTTCAGAGCAGCGGTCCTCGTGGCGGGAGACATTGTAGAGGACGGGTCCAACACCGGTCGTACCGGGTCGGACTCTTCAGAACCGCGTTGAAGGGTGATCCGCACCGGGTTCGGCGTCTTCGTTGGCCCCTGTCTGCACGGGTGACGTCAGACCGGAGCTCAGGTTGCTGTCCGAAAGGCTCGCAGCTGGTGTGCTGTCGAGCAGGAACGGTTTCCGCGTCTCGTCGGTGTTCGCGAGACTCTGCATTGTATCCAGATTCGGTCGCTTGTCGGATGGCAGACCCTCGGCGAGCGCCACACTCGATGTGGCTGTTACAGTATCAATCGCACTCCAGAGAAGGTGCTGTAGTGCAAGCTGCGCAGTCGAGTAAACGTACCACTTGAGCATTTTGGCGACAGAGAGCCCGGCGCCAGCTAACAGGCCGACAAGACCGACCATCTGGGAACCGTAGAACGGAGACATAGAGAGGAAAATGGATGCGCACAGTGCCGACCCCGCAAGGCAGCCGGCAGCGCCTATTGTCCCGAACAAAATGATTCCTCCTGGGATGCCACGAAATCGATCATAGAAGAACTTGTGCCAAACACCCTGGCGCTTGACCGCCTGGCCGGTTCTAAGCGGAAAGGGTGCTACGAACCTAAACGGCAGGTCGGGCTTTTCTCCGGCAATAAGAGTCTTTTGAAACTCTGACTGCTGAAAAACAGAGCCTGGCCCTTCCCTCGCGATAGCCTGCTCCTGGACGGCGTCTGAAAACATGTCAGTAGCATCATACCTGTTCGAACCCCTAGACCAAGGACAAGGTTTCAGGAAGAGTCGATGTACAATCCGCGCTCCTGCAGCATGTGGAACGTGAAGGCACGGCCATCAAAGCCGCCCTCAGGATGTGTGCCCCATGCCGTGTTCTTCCGTCAGTGCCTTGGCTGACTTGTTGCAACACACGAGGACTCGGCGACGGTCGGGCTACCACTCTCCCGCCGACGTGCTCAACCGCGAAGAGCAGGTCAGACAGAGGGGTCTGCCTCTTCGTGCAATGGAGAGTCCCTCCTGGTAGAGCCCGCGGAAGGCGGGCTCCATTTCGGGAAGCTACAGCTAGCGTTACACCGACACACTAGACGTCGGCAGTGCCCACGGGAAGCTGCGGAGACGGCCCAAGGCGGCCCTAACAGATTCCCGGTGTAACTCTAAGAGACGTGGTCACTTGAGATGTGGGTACAGGAACCCTTCAGCAAGCCTCTGCAGGAACTGCCCCGTGCTCTCCAGGTGTCTTCCCTGAACTGTTAACGTTGACGCCTAGGGTCCACAAGAGAGCTCTCATAAGCTGGGCGGATGTGAGGGCGCTGCGGAGCCCTTCACAGAGTCGCTCTGGTTGTGTGTATTCTTACCCCGGAATTTCCAAATGACGCGAACAACAAAATCCGATTCAAAACCGTCGACGTAACCGTCTGTCTCCTGATGTGCTAGCGCCTTCAGCATCGCCGGCCTTGTCACTTTCGGTGGTGGGGGAATCGAGGGGTTCCCGAAATATTTACGCAAAAAACCTAGTGATTTCGCTAGTACAACGGGATTATTCTGAATCCTCATCACATCCCTGAAAACCGCAAGCGACGTGTCGCCCTGTTCTGCAAACAACTCGTCGGCGTCGTGTAACTGGCCTCCGGTGCGCGCCAGTTCCTCGAGTTCTACGCCTGATATGTCTCGATTGAAAACAATGTCCGAGTAACCCCGTGAGACCCGCTGTTGTATGGCAATTTCCACCACATCGCTGAAACGGCCTGGAAAGTCTTCGCAGTCCGAATCATCGACTGACGACGACGGAGGAAGGATGACGTTGTTACTGAATGGTTGCTCGAACAAGGATCCTCGGCCCGACCACTGCCCCGTCTTAGACCACGGTATCGCCTTATTCTGGAAACAGTCCATGCCGTTCTTGTGTCTCAAGCCTAAAGATGGCGATTCACACGAGCGAGCAGAGTGATGGACTTCCAAACGGGGACCCTTATAACTTCAGTGAGATTAGACCGCTGGAAGGGATATCGCCCACTCTGCAATCTATTCTACTCAATGGGTAGGGATACAATCCTACTGCATGTTTCTGACGCACATCGAAGCCTGTACCTGCTGTATACTTGCCAGTTCCCGCACACAACCGGGCTGGTCAGTGGTCCCCGTCTCTACCGAAAGCTGCGTCCCTTTCTTAGTATTTGCTGGCATTTCGTCTCACCCTCAACTTTGAGTTCAAACATCTTGAAAAAAGTCGTTTTCATCTGCTTGAAGAGGGCTTCCGGCTCTTGTCCTGCACGCTTGTTTGCTGCACCGAGAAATTTTTCAGCCAGGTATCCACGCACTGTCTCCTTATTGATTCGAGCAACGACGGAGTGGACTTGAGCAACTGCTAGCGGCGAAGCCAGCAAAAACTCTGAGCACATTCGGAATCAAAAGCCGACCAGGGAACAAGCTCACTGTGGCACAGTTCTCGATTCGAGCTGCTGCGCGAAGTCCTCGAGTCAAGAAGCAAAGTCCGAGCACGTCCACGGCGGCGTCCTGGACGCGTGGTGTTTTATTCAGATAGCCATACAGGAAATACTTAGACATGTACGTTGCTTCTGATGCTGCTACGTTTCCAGCGTGACATGTGTAAAACAGATCGGGACTCTGTGCCAGCGATACTTCGTATGCTTTTTCCAGCTCAGTGACGGTGCGATGTGCCGGAGAAGATGTGACATATCCCAAGCACGTGTCTAGTGTCTTTGTTTAAGGGAAGACAACGAACGTGGCTACGCGAGTCAGCTTCTTGGGGCGCCCCGAATTCAGAGGCCCTCCTGCGCACCAGCGGAGACCCCGCTAGCTTTGAAGGTGCTGCACAGGCTTACGAGCTACGAATGGCACAAGTCCACCGGCGCCAAGCTCCTTCAAAGTCTTCTCCACGAGTAGTCGGAACGGTAACAGCGGATCAATTCGACTCCTTCTTTTGCCCATACCCCTCACCGCAAACGCTGGCGACGAAATGCCCTTCGCTTTCTTTCGCCCGACGACGGCATCGCAAGATACGTCAGCGGGAGCGGGAGACTCCGGACTGTCCAAGCCATAAAGACGAAAGAGCTCGTCAACAACAGCTGGGTCGTCGCGACTGGGGGGGGCTAGATTTTTCAGGGCATGACACACCTGTTGCACGATTCCCATGCTCACATCGAAGCGTATTCGATCAGCTACTGTCTCTAAGCTTCTGATTTTCACCAACATGGCTTCTCTCCATGCCTCCGCCGCCTGCGCAGGAGTGTAAAGCTGCCGGTCCTCAAGCCCAGATGCTAGCTCGATTAGCCTTCGTGACGGTGGCTTCGTGCCTTCAGTAGCGCCTTCTTCGACATACGCAGTGATTCCTGAGTCCGCCGCCAGGTTGCGAAAACTACGGTCAAGAAAGGCCACTGTTGGGTCCCGCGGAAAGAAATTCCCGGCATCATCGTTAACACCGCCGGGAGGGACTTCGCCGGAGAGGTAGCTACGCAAGGCTCTCCAAAGAGCTTCATGGAAAATTTTCTCCCCACGGAACGTGACCCCGTTTACTCGTATGCTGCTGAGCGCGGCGCGCAAACCATGTTTAGGCCGAGGCCCGGTGACTCGCTGGAGGAGTGTTGGGCGCTCAGGGTATTCAAACCCGCACTGCTCAAAAGTTTCTCGAAGTACCT
>NW_027162229.1:5560-20942 GCF_002600585.1 Cystoisospora suis
ACATGGAAGCGGCGGTCGGCGATAGCTGGACGACTGGCCCCACTCCGACCTAAAGGCTCACGTGGCATGGACACTTCAACACTTAGCCACCCGAACTCGATCGGTTGTCCTGTTCGCTTCCAGCCGAAGAGCGAGTACATGGAGCCTCCCCTTCACACCACAAGGATTCCCAGGTTAGTTCGTTACTTCGAAGCATGCTTCTGGTTCCCTACAGTAGCAGAGTACTGAACCTGCTTTCTGACAGGGTAGCCGTGTCTCGGGCTCAAAGTACGAGAGGTACGTTACATCACGATAGGCAGGAACCGGCCAGAAGAGCCGAGCCCTCAGGACAAACGAATGCCGTCAGTAGCTATTCCAGGCCGGGTACCATCGTCCTGTCCCGTCATTTATTCTGGTGAACCTATAGTATATTGTGCAGCTGCTAAGGGAGAAAGGAAAAGCGCGGCTGCTTCACTAGACAAGGAAGTGATGAAACGCTTTGCAACTCCTCACCCGCCGCGTTACCCTTGGCCCCACAAATTGTACGGGCGTCAGACGGGTGAAAGGCAGAACGGACGGACTTGCACTAGCTGAGGGAGCCGAGACACGTCCCCTCAATGGCAAGTGAAGTGGATCAGCCGGCATGAAGCCTGACAGGCGAACAGCCACCACGCATGCGTCTCACCGGATCATTACAGAGGGGAGCCACATCAAGGTGACACATCAGGCAGACACAGACAGTTGTTCAGACCTTTCGTTCGGAGTTTTCTCCGATTGCGCTAAAGTGTGGAGCAGACAGTTTGTAAAGCAGTTTGTGAACGACGGAGAACCGTGGTGGGACATGTTGCCGCCCCATTGCTCACCCTCCAATAGTTTTGAGTCCAAGAATCCGTATATGAACGGCGACACGGAGTGAAGCACCCGCTGCAGCACCGATTTCGGCTCTTCCACTCGAGTGAGCAGGAAGCTCCCTGTAAGACAAGTACACTGGAGAATAGCCTCTTCAGCGAACCATAGCAGGGCCTCGTATTTTGTCAGCACGAAAGCCATTGAGCCCAACTGGCTCGTGGCACCTCGTGCTGAGAAGTCAGACCTGCCCATACAAGCGAGGTTACCACTTGCAGCCTGCGACCGCTTCGGATGAACGCTCTCGCATTCCGTGGTGCTACAGTCGGCGGGAAGTAGAAATGGACTACACCAGACGTACGCGGCTCCTGCTTTGAGAGCACGAGCACATTTTCTCGGTTTTCTCTCTGTGTTGCTTACAGGAAAAAAAACCTGTCCGTAGCTCAGAATGACAGGGAACTCCGACGTAGACAGACCACTCTACTTCCTGTCCGACACCGGGTCATGCACCACATAGCTACACTGCCAGAGTATATAAGCAGCTACTTCTTTCCCGGTGCGTAACGCACCTTTGACTAATCTGAAGTCCTCAATGACGAAAGCAGGCACGTCACCCGCTTCGGATGGGACAGCGAAGAAATTTGGAGTCCCTATCAGCCGATAGACGTTGTCTGCGCTGACACATCTTTTCAGCTCGACACCCGGATCTGCCGTGTTTTGGCCCCTGTAGATGTACGCGAAATAATCGAAACGCGTGTCAAGAAACGCAGCTTCCCCCTCCGCTTTTAGCACGGGGTCGACGAAGCCTTGATTTCCCCGGCATGAGCGGCGAACTTCCTCCGGCGTCAAGAGAGTCCCTGCGGGAGACGGACACACGGCACTCTAACCTAAACTCCATCTTTCCGACTGTGAAAAAAGGAGTCCGGCTGCACTGCTCACGGCATGCAGTGTGAAACAAGACGCAGCGACGCTGCCTTCACTTGGCAAAAGTGCGGTACTCTACTATGCGGGCAGACATATAACCAGATCACCTTGTTCTGAATGAATCTCCTGGCTTTCTCTGGCCTTGCAGAGACAAGAAGTAGACTGCAGACGTGTAGCCGTGGGCTCTGTTATTTCTACCCAGGGGGGCCTCTTGGCGCTGGTCGCCTCCGTAGAAAACTCTGACAAATCTGCAGGTGGAAATTGCAAAAACCCTCTTCTCCCCAGCTGTTGACACAGGGATGGAGTTACGGCTGCGTTGGCTCTAGTGTACAACGGGCTGCAGTGCAGTGGGACAGACGCACTGTGCCCTCGGCTTCTGCACGTCCAAAATCGAGAATGTTTCTCCTACCCAAGCACTCAACCGTTGCCCCCTAGCTGAACCCCACCAGGGCCTTGTGCTTACCTTTTTCAGGATGAGAAACAAGATATAAGATGGTTTTTCTCAGAAGACGGGTGCAAAGCTCATTGAAGCGCGGATACTGTTGCAAGCCAGGAACCCCCTCAGCAAGGGCCGCAAAGACGCGCTGCACTTGCTGCTCAACGAAGGTGGTCCTCCCGTCTGTGGAGAGAAGGCGCTGCAGGAGTGATATGGTCTCGAAACGTTGCCCCACGACAAACGAAGACAGATTCGACGCGATTTCGGATGTTGACCGCTCGGTCAAGAACTCCCATCGTACGGTGAGAAGTCTTTCTGAGTCCTTGACGTGCCCCAGATCCAGCTCGCGGACTGCAAACACAAGGTGCGTCCAAAATGACTGGGAGAAAATTTGTGGGCTCGCTTGCTTCCTGAAGGGCTCCAGAATCTCGGAACCATTTGATCAGAAACTGACATCGACCTGTCCGACCAGACTCCCTCGTCCGGGGAAAACCGAGGAGCCCGAAAGCCTCTCAAAAAAACAGTGTGTAACGGGTCGACAAATACTACGCTGGGCCGCTCTGTCGATATCTGTCTCGGGGAGGGTGTGCCAAGCTAGCGTAGCAGCAGAGTTGTTCCTTTGAGAGGGCTGGCTTTAGCGTCACGAGCCCCCGACTTCAGCCGAAGAGGGACGACAATGTGGTGGATCTTCCGTGGGACACACGCGACTTCACGCTCGTACGCCTCACTGACTCACCCATCTGCAAAAAAAGATCCGCGAGGCCAGCGGCGCTCTCGCTGCGTGGGTCGAGGACTTGACCGGCGTGATATTCTCGGGAGAAGCTTGCATCCTTCACCGCAGCAATGAAAGCCGTGAACAGTCGGGATTCTGCGCCCTTGCGCACGCTTCGGCTGTAGATGAGACGTTCTCGGATCCTGCCCGCAAAGCGTGAAGAGTCGCCCCGAGCGAGCATCTGCAGCCTCGTATTAGAGCGCACCTTTTCCTTGAAGACGGTGTAGACGTCTTGTATACGGTTTCCAAACTCCTTGAGATTTGTCTGATCTACGGGAAGTCGAAGCAAATTGATGTCTCCGATTTCATCCAGGATTGCTGAGGAACGCAATCACATGAAGGCGCAGCGGAAGAACTGTAAGCCCAGATGCAGTTTCTTCTGGCGTCCGCTGTGCTGTCAAAACCAACGTCTAAGTACTGCCACGTAGCCTAGCACCGCCAGCGATGTCGACAAAATAAAGCAATAACAGACGAAGCAAAGCACTCATCTTTCCCTCTGACCCCATCCCCCGGGGCTGTGGCAATTCAAGTTGATCTTTCCACGCACTTTCCCGAGTTCCTTGTAAAATTGAATGTGATGCTAATTTTTTTTATTTGTATAAATGTAACACTTGAAACCATCTTTAGTTCACAAGTTCCTTGTACGGAGCAGAGGCACTTAGGAGCGCCTTCTTGACCATAAGACGTTACCGATGGAGACAGGCTTAAGGAACACTCCGTAAACGACTGCTCAAACTACTCTCCAACTCTGCAATTGGGGTCTACCTGGCTTTCGCCTCAGCCAACAGCTATATTTTCAACCCAGTGCTAGCCAGGCAAAAATGGCACAAAACCGACTCATTTACCAATGAGTAAAGTCTTGCAGAAGGTACTGGGTGCCGGGTCTGAGAGTAACCGCTTGCGACACTCTTGGACCGGGAAACGCAGAGTTCCTGAAAAGAGATGCGACGCTGAAAAAGAAGACCGAGCGCGAAGGCCCGTCTCGACTGAGGCCGGTCCCGAGTTTGGCATTCGGAGCTTACCGGAGGTCAGAGTTCTAGTGTTACGAGCAATTTCAGCGAGCTCTTTTTCTTGTCGGACTTCCTCTTTGTAAAAGGAGTTCGCTTCGTCTCGCTCGGCTCGAAGGACGTTCATGCGGGCTTTGTACTGTTTCTCCGACGTGCCAAAGAAAGGCTGAAATGCTGTAGAGAGAGTGTAGCCAATGAGTTTGAATGGCAGCGAGATCAAAGCCAGCAAGCCTCCCAAGCCATAGTAGCTTGCCAGCTCAGTCCCTGTAAGAGCCTTCCCTAACAGTGACTTGTAGGTCGCACCTGCTTCTTCGTATACCTGCAGACGCTTCTTCAAACCTCTCTGAAAAACGCATGACCCCACTCGAAAGTAGAACCGGCGGTGCGGTGTCTTGGTGGCAACAGGATGCATAACCAAAACATCAACACTTGGATGGACGCACGGGAGATTCTTCTGTCTCCACACTGTTGCATAGCAACCAGCCAGTGTACCGAAGCACGAGAGCAGAAACTCCAGAATGCCGGGAGTGGGGCCTCCCTGAAAGGCGGATCTCGACAAGTCAAAAAAAAAACAGTGATCAAGTTCCTTCTCTGCACAAAAGTGTTCCGAGTTTTCGCGGGAGAGGAGCGATCCCTGGGAGCCGTTCGCCGGTGACATTCGAGAGTAGACGAGGTGATCCGGTCTGAGTCTATGACCCGGGCACTAGCCACTACCAGTGATACACGATCTGTCATGGATGTCCACGTACGAAGGTAGTGCTGCCCCGGAACTCGCACGCGGGCTCTTCTGGTGAGAACGAGCTAATGTCGACTGCAAGCACCTGCCCTGTAACACCGCCCCGCACGGTAGTGTGAACGAGAAACTTGACTGAAAAGTACGAGAAATCCCATCTGTATGCTTACGCGGATGTTGAAAAAAGGGAGCTGAAGCAGTTTGCTTTTCAGGCCGCTGAACCACTTGGCCGTGGCGGAACGCCTCCGTTCCATTCTCTTTTGCTTTTCAAATGCAGCCAAGGCGATGCTATGTTGAGGAGGTACACCGCCGGTTGTCACTTTAATCTGGAATGGCAGCCCGACAACGTCCATGGTCACCGGTCGGTCATCTCCAGGCAGCGGGTAGATTTCTCCTTCAGGTGCCGGAGAGCCTGTTCCGCCGTTGGACGCCTCTATGAGCGCCGTGCAATAAGCGAGCGTTGAGGAAGTCAAGATGGCCAAAGGCACCCCGACCACCACGACGGCACCGCCGGGTCCTATAAATTGCTTCGCCATCCTGTGAGCGCCCTCCTACGAAGCCTCGAATGTAGACTCGCTCTCCGAGTCAACGAAAGAAGAAACAATCCTGTATGCTCAAGAAGAGAAGAAGAGTCACTCAGCCTGTACCGAACCCCCAAAACGAATGGAGTGTCATCCTCTCCGACGCTTTATGTTTGTGTCCTTATACCAGTGACGACCCACTTGCCATCGACTGGAGGAAAGGGAGCACTACTGCCAGCCGGTTAAGCGCCACAACGCGGCCGCATTCCACTCCCAGCTTAGCTTATTGCGGTCAAAACGGATCATGGCTTTACGTCCTCGAAACGAGCCTGACAGGACCTTCCACCAAACCTGGCGGCTTTGAACGGGCTAAAACTGGCAACCGGACTGCCCGCAGACCCGGCAAGACAACAGGGCCGTGAGACAGACCGCTGCCGTTGGTGCAGTTTCACTTTCTGTTGGAACGCTTTCTGAACTAGAGGCAAAAGGACTGCAACGAAACTCACGCACATCCAACTGCACAACGCAATGTGTGGTACTAGTAACCCCCCTGCCCCGTGTCTGCTCGGCTAGCTCGCAACCTATGAGCCGTCGACCCACTAGAAGTCGTGTCTTCTGGTGGCTTCCGTCGTGCGGCGCAGTTTCTAGAGTGCTCTCGGCCGTCTTCTTGCCTCTCTACTCACTGCTGGGCGCTCTCATAGAAGGAAAACCTGGGAAAGCTACACTCTCAACGGCCGGCAATTGTTTCAGGCCAGGTGACCCACAGTCGAGCTTGGAAAGACACCGCGGGTTTGGACCGCATCCCTGCATTTGGGCGTGCCGCGCCCTCCCATGCCGTACGCGGAGTGCAGCAGCCCTTCATGGACTGTGGCGCGTTAGTCTGGTGTAAGCACTGATTCCCAGAAGCTCAGCGGATAGCCATACGCGGAGACCCTCGAAACAGGTGTGCAGCTAGTTAACAAACACGTCCAGCTACCGTGACCGCGTGGCGCGTTTTGACCCGTGGTCTCCAGACGGTGCACGTGATACGGTACGGCGCTCTAGGCTAGTCGCGCGACCATGACAGGGAATAGTAGTGTCCACCAGTCTCTCGACGCAAGTGAGCCAGAAGCGTACACCGCAAGAACGGAGTTAACAGCAGCAATCCAGTAGGGGCCGAAAGCAGGTGGTGTAATGCAGGGGAGAGCTAGCTGCGGGATATCGGGCTTCCTGTGAAGCAAGAGGAAACAGTCCTGTTGCAGGCTGCCCACTGTCGGCAGTTGCTCAGCTTCGAAACGGGCACACCGAGTGAGTCAGGCCTGAGTTCTTTTTCCTCCGGTCCCCTTTTAGGTTCTCTGCAAGAGGCTTACATGCACGCACACTTCTGCTACCCACGTACAGGCGGGATTGACCGCTCTCAGGTTCAACAGCTGCATGTAAGAGGTCTTCGTTAGCATTGCACACTTCCCTGCGCCATCCTTAGCACGGTGGTGGAAATTACGAGCCACGCTCGGCACCAGCCGCGGTGACGCTGTAAGTAGTATTCTGTCACAAATACAAGCACGACCCTGCGGGACTGCCAGTTTCGCGAGCGCGGTCGATACAGCGTCACGGGAAACATCGAGACAGGAACTTTGCTGTCGTCGGTCTACGGTTCCACCTGACAAGAGTCCACACTCGAGACGTCCAGCGTGTCTGACTTCGCATCTTTGCACGCTCTGAAACGCGCCCGCCACAACCTTGGTCCAGAACACAAGCTGCAAAGTGCTCACCGTGGCGCTGCAACCAAAATCCAGCTCCACTATCTCCGATACAGGCCTTTCGTAGCTTCGTCCTGGCAGATCCACTACAGCAGAAAGCGACTTGGGACGGCACGCGGCCACCCCCTTCTCCACCTTTCCATAGGCCAGAACCGCACAATCATCATGCCGGCTAAAACGGCGGCAGCCGTTGCTCTGCTTCGGCTTCCGAAACATCTGTTACCTCGCACCCGGGCATGCAGCAAACTTCGAAGCCAAAACGCGTTTAAGCGCGTTCCGCACCCCCTGCACCGGCGCAGCTGTACGTTGTCCTGCATTCAGTGCTGGCTTGCTGGTGCTTGTCCCGCGAGGGACGAATCAGCCACAGGCATTCAGCGCCTCTTTGAGCCTGCAGCGGATGAACTCGAGCCTTCCATCAGGCCTGGCAATTATCATCAAGTTTTTCTGGTCCTTCATCGGCTTCTTTTTGCGGGGGCCGTGTTCCTCGTGACAAAACCTGCACGCTAGTCCATTGTGGCAGCCCCTGCCCCAGAAAAAAGCACACGGGCGGCACTCCTTTGGGTGGCGTGTGCTCCCGGAGTTCTTGGACAGCGCGTCACTTAGACACGGACAGAGGGGATCACGACTTACTACGTGTGTGCCGGTCTCCGGAATATGAGCAGTATTCTGCTTATCTCGGGGGAGTGGCGAAGGCGCAGCAGTCTGCTCCGCTTCGCCACTCGTGCTGAATGCTGCTCCGCAAACTCCAGTGTCACCGAACACCGGGTACGCGCTACGAGGTCCCCGGGAGTGTGAGAGGAGCTCTTGAAAACCAAGAATATCTGCCAGACACAAGTTGTCCTGTTGCGCACCCTGGACTCTGGTCGAGCACATGGCCTCCGGTGGGGGTGAATCCTCCTCGCCGACACTTGGCATGTTTTGCAGACCTGCATTCGCCCTCGTGGCAGAAACCGAAGGTGTCTTCTCGGCGGCGGTCCGGACTGCGGCTCCAGCAGACTTTTGATTCTTGATACACTGGCAGCCTGGCTCTTCGTTGACTCCTGGTGGCGGCGCGACCGGAGTTCCCCTGCTTCGAGATCGGACGGAGACGCAGAGAGAATCAGAGATTTCCTGCTCACGAGACTGAAGCTTAAGTCGTCTGCGGCTGAATCTATCTGAGTGCTGGAGCTGTAACGGGTACTGAGGCGGCTTTGTGTCTTTGGCTTCGTATCCTGAGCTTTCCTGAGAGTGGAACTCCATTTCCATTCTCTGGGCAACGGTATGTGGGAGGTCGGCGCAACGCTTGCCAGTGGCACACTCCACTTCAGTGGTCAGCAGACCTGGCCGGTAATGGTCGGCTGACCACGGTGAAACACCATAGGAATCATCCGGCTTAGCGCAAAACAGTGTACTGCTAGTCAGAAGGGCAGAGAGAGCTGCAATCGCATTTGCCACCCCTCGTCCTTGCGACGTAACCAGACGGTCGCTCCGACACAGGGAGTTTGGACCAGGATCATGGGAGAGTCGGCGATAGAGGCTCTTCAAATGCCGGTGAGGGGCCTGTCCATGCAAAGGGGCTGTAGCATGAGATTCATTGGCTGCTCTTGGACAGGTAGTCGCGGGATACCTCTCCCCATTGCTTCGTTGTGGGAACAGGCCCGCGACGTCGCATGTGTCTGTACTTTCGAGACCCGGTGTGAACTTCTGTCTGTGCACCGGCCGACCCGGCAAGTCGTTCACGTCGAAATGCTTTGGTAAAGTCAAAGGCCCCAAGGTCAGGTTGGCTGTGAGCGGAGCAGGCCCCACTGTGTCCGAGGTCGTGTCGTGGCAGAAAGCAGGCCGAGTCACATTTGAGTCTTCTTGCGAGCCTGGTTCCCGAACAAATGCAGCCGGTGCCTTACCCGTTGAGGCCAGAGGGCGCGCGTGCGTCCCTGTCTGGAACGGTCTCGCTCTCCACGTCGACTGGCATCCAAAACGCCCTTCTGGTTTCCAGTTGCCGCTTTCCAGCGCGCGATGACACGCTGGCGAGTGTCCCTTTCCGCGCTGGTGACAAGCCGGGTCTGCCCCAGAGTCTGGCCGCTGCATGTGCACTCGATCCCGTGGACAATGGGAGCCAGTGGACGCGCTGTCGCAACCCAGCCTCTTCCTTAGCATCCGTAGGCCGCACGGCATCTGTTCATCACTGCGGTTTGCTCGCGTGTCAGCGTTGACGTTTCTCCTGTCACGCCCTGGCTCGTCTCTTTCGCTCAGGATGGACTCGTAGCGGCCTCGTAACCCAGTGTTCAGAAGCTGCCCAGTCAAAACTGGAGGCTCTGACCCGGAGAGCGGCGTTGCGGGTGGCGTTGCAGAAAACGCCGCCGCTGACCGGTGCAGGAAGTCGGGAATTCTAGTAACGGCCAGAGAAACTTCGCCAGACCGGGCTCCCGCCCTAGTCGTGCTCTCGAACACGCTACGGCTGCTGCTTCTCAGTACCTGGACCGTTTCAGCCGGGTCGCCATGGTGAGCTTCAACGGCCGAGAACTGGGTGCTTGTGACTGCCTGAAATGGCCCGGCCCCATGCCCCTGCTCGGCTCTCGCTTCTGCCGTCGGTCCAGAGAGCATCGGGATGGACACCGGCGTTTGTCTGAGGAAAGGCCTCGAGCTGGCAGCACACGGATGGTGAAACGTGTCAAGGGAGGGAGATAATAGTAATCCTTTTCCCTGCTGATGCCTTGCGGTGGAGACTTGTTTTTGTTGCGCGTCGGCTGTGCTCTCCCAGTTCATCCATTTTGGAAAGGAGCAGCCAACTGTTCTTGCCGGCTTCTCTTGCGAGGCCGTGTCGGCAATGCTGAAAGGGGAGACGCCGGCGGACACCTTGTCATCTCTGTTCCTGTAGGCGGTGGCGGCCTCGCGATCCATAATGTCCCTATGAGTAATCGCGATGCTTCCAGCAACGGGCTGGAAACAGAGAGGCACTCTCGGTGAGATGTCAAGAGCCTTCTCTAGTAAGGTGGCGGTCTCTGCTACAGCCAGCAAAGCCTCCATCGGGCCACCGGACGTAGACGGCGGTTGCTGTTGTTTCAATCTGCGAATGAGACTGGCCAGCGGCTGAACCCCACCGCTAAGCATAGGGGGCGCACAGGAGACTTCTGAGGTAGTCTCCGTCTGCTGATCATCTGGCATCTTTAGCACGGACGTGGCCTGACTCTCTGGTACGACGCACGATCCCTGCTGGGTAGGCACTGGTGCTGGGCTCGCACGAGGTGATCTGTGGTTGTTGGGGACATTTCGTCTTTCTTTCGCTTCATGCTGAGTCTTTCTCTGGAGCAAGAGCAACGCTGTAGTTGCAGCAGCTATCACAGCTGCGTTCTGACATTGGTCGCCGTTCGCACCGATTTTGGCCTCATTGCTGAGAGACGGAGAGTTTTCGGTAGAATTCTCCGCGACAGTGACTCGTCCTTGAGGTTGGCAGCGTGCTGGCGCAGAGTCGCTAGCTGGCACTATAATGCTGTTAGTGGCCTCGTGGCGGATCCACTCCGCCGGCAGACCGTCCTCATCGTAGGAGCCGTCAGGGCTGTTTGGCTGCGAGTCCAAGGGTTCGGAGAAGCCGAAGAGTGTCGCAAACATTTCAGTGGCTGGGGAGCCAGCGTTTTGTGAGCAGCACAGTCCGATGCTATCTCCAGGGGCGCCCTTTGTCGCGCCCGGCTGGCCGTCGGTTTTCCTGTTCATTTTCCTGCGCTGTGCAACTACGGATAAACACGCCAAGAAACAAAGAGACGGAGGTATGGTGCAACACTTCTCCGCATAGGAGACATCCTTGCCCGGACACCTCCAGGGAGGCGTCCTTCCAGGGGGTAGCTACATGTCCCCCAGTCTTGCTCCAGAAATTGACCTTGCGAGGCTCGTCGGTCTCGGCGAGTCTCTGGCGGCAGGGCGGGAGGTGACCGGCGGTGGCTTTCTTGCACACTCGGCACCAGTATTGGGAGTCAGTGTACCCGTTCGCGCAGAAGCTGTGTCAAAGGTTGGTTAGAGAGGCTAGCCCCTCGGGACTTTCAGCGGCACGATCAGAGAAACTCGTCTTGAGCTTGTGGCATCGCCTTTGCAGGACTGGCCAAATCAGGAACCGCACATAGCGACATCACTTCACCATTGGCCAGCTATTAGGCCAGTTATGCCGGAAGCTCTTCGTTCTCTACAACGGGCGTCGGAAAGCTTCCGTGTTTTCCCCACTTCAGAAAGGAGCTCTCAGGTCGAGGCGTAAGACGTGACCGAGGGGTATGTCTGCCTTGAGACCGCACAATGATGCCAAAGAGCGGACGCTGCCGGACTGTAGCGGCTGCCTGGCAAACAGATAGCGCGTGCAATGAGCGCTTGCGACCTTGTACACAAGCAGCAGAGAAAAGAACGAAATCGTAAGAGATGATTCTGGCGCTGTAGATGCCGCTCACATGCACGGCGTCGCGCGACAAGTTGACACCACGTGAAGGAGCGCGCCAACCCCCAGGCCCGACAAGTAGGGAGAGAAAGGCAACTGCCAAACGCTCCGAGAAACACCTTGGAAACAGGGAGCACGATGACTAGAGAAAGCAGGACCGGGGAGGCAATCTCTACACCGGCTTCCTGGAGAGTCAGTCAAGCGAAGGACTGTCCCCGTGGGCTGGGGCCGGGTGCACGCTTCTCTGCGCACACGACTCTTGCAGAGCTCTCTCGCTCCAACTACGGAGCGCAGAGTGGGCTTGGAGGACGGACGAGAAAAGAGAGCTCGGCAAGAAATACATATACTCCGGCAGAATCCATCTTGCACCACCATGTCCCACAATCGCTGCAAGCCCTGACCGGAGGTACGGTCTGCCACTGCCCCAACGCGCAGACTACAAGCAGCAACCCATGCTCGACGCCTGCTGGGCCGCGTCCGTCTGGTGCGGGTGGGTTGACGTAGACCATCGCTATTTCCTCCTTCCTGCACTACGCAGATAGGGCCAAAAACCTTCGGAGGAAGAAAAGAAAGGCGGCTAAAGTCTGTCCGCTTACGGCGTCCACGTAGTTCATACTTCAGCTGGTTGCAGCGCCTGCTTCCGCCCGCGGCTGGCGTTAACTGCTCTTACGACACGCCCGCCTGCGGCACACCCCCCGTGGCCAGCAGTGTCGCACTGAGGGAAGATCTCTTCTACGCATTCGTTGAAGGGAGTCCTAGCAAAGGCCTTACACTTAAGGGGGCGGGAGGCACCCTTGAACCCACTCCTTGACGTTGTCGCTCAGGCATACCGGGAGTGAGGCACAGAGATGACGCTCTGGTTTGCCTGTCAGGTCGCATGACGTTCAGCTCGCACAATTCTATCATCCGGAACTTCAGGTGACTGATAGACCGTCCTTCGGCATGACATTCCTGGTCATGGCGGTTGAGCTGCGACTGAGCGGGACAGCCATCCTGGGAGGCCGCGTTTGGCGTACCGTTCACTGCTAGCCCGCGTTGTGTTCAGCCGCCTCGAGGTTACGAAGTGAGTTCTTTATCTTTCCCTCGGTGAGGCTTGTGGTGGCTTGCTGGGGGAACAGTCCATGATCACTTGCATTTGAGCCATGCAGCGTTTGCGTCGCCATAGTGGGGTTCCACTCGGTTGCCTCCTCGTTCTTAGTTATCACAGTACTCACTTGAGGTCGCTTGTTACGTCACTAAGCAGTCACAACTCCGCTGTGTTCCATTCAGCTACCCGGCGAACACTCTACAACACCATCGTAGTTCGCGCGTGGCCGCGTGCCGTCCTACCCTGGACACCACGGAAGTTAGTGTGCTATTCCTCTGTGGAAGAGGCTCGGTACCTCGCCAACAGGAAAGAGTTCTGATTCCAAGCTGCTGCAGTCACTCGCGTTTTGCAATACGGAAGGTGTTTGCGGAGCCTCTGTTCGAGCCTTACCTCAGTTCGCGCCGTGTCTCCGCATGCACATTCTACGGCCTTAACGCGCTCAACCAGTGGCGCACCTTAGCCAGCGAAATAATTGCCATTTTGCTTGGCGGAGAAAAAAATCTGTAAGCGTGCTTTCGCCAAGCGAGCTGCAGTAGCGCTGGGAGAGTACTTGAATCGTACTCTTACTGAAATAGGGGGTCGGCGACCGCGAGACCAGCGGCTTGGGTTGGGTGTAAGGATGTTCCGAAGCGCTGACGACTGATCTTTTCATCCTAGTCAGGCCTGCTTAACTGGGGTTTCACTGATCTCTGTCTCTTCCCGCAGTCCGTGCATTAAAACCAGGCATCTGAAGCAGTCCGCTCGGTCTACCCTAGTAATTCCACTTTACTGCTTTAACGGCCGGCGGGGGGCGGCCTTGCTACTCACGTGTGTTACCAAGCCGTCGTCTCCGCATGTGATTTCACCGGCATTCCTCTGTCTCAGTGTCGAGCTTGATAGCGTGGCTCCCACGTCCCCTCGTCTTTGAAGTACTATTGGACAAGGCAGCTTGTTTCTCTGAGGTCTCACGTCTGCCTGGAGCACAGTGGCTTATACTTGCTTCGCAACGACGGGCCCCCGGGACGAAGAGCTGTGTCTCTATCGTTTCTTCTTTCTTTCAAGGCGATTTGAAAGATGCAGCAGACTTTGGGGATGCAACTGCGGCAAGGATGAGCGCCCCCTTTCTCTTGCTAGGGACGGCCTCTTTCACGTGATGGACGTGGCCGGATCGTCAGTCCGCGTTTCACTCCGGCTGTTGGAGCTTGGAGGTACCGGGGTTGCCAAAACAAGCGCCGATTGAGGCGTATTTGCTGCGGCCGATGATGCAGATTGCATCTTCATTTCAGAGTCCCTGTTTATACTGTGCCACAAAAGTCTTGCTTCTCTGGTACAATGTGTAATACTTGTACAATCTGTCTCGGTTTGCATCCATGGGGAACATCGTGCGGGCGCTTCTCCTTGTAGTTCCATTCTTAAGGAGCTATGGACGCTCCGATTATGCAGATGCCACGAGGGCTTGTGGTGTAGAGTGTCAGGCGCGCCAAGGCGATAAACGGCTTCCAGCGTCCTTCAGAATTCTCCGAGGCGTCTCGGTTACTTCGGCGGAGGTGACCTCTTCTTCCCGGTCGCGTGCGGCTGGCGGACTCCAACACCGAAGTTCCAAGGGACCGTGTGTTCGGTTCTTTGGCCAAGGGCGGGTTGACAACCCTTCTCTCCGCGTGCTAAGAGAGAAAAGGCCGGTGCTCCCCTCGGATTTTATGGACGCCATCTGCACAGATGCATCCAATGTAAAGCTATGTCCATCAGAGGTCGCTCTGTCTCTACCACACCTCTTTCTTCCTCGCAGTTGGCGAGCGCGGACGTATGCAACAAAGGACTCAATAGACCCGCTGGGACCAACGAGAGAGCTTTCTGATACGGCAGCTCGAACCCAGCCTGGTTCCCCTGGGTTCATGCATACATCGGCACGAGCCCAGTTCCTTCCCCACCCAGCGGGCAACCGGCAGAGAGAAACACCCTTTTCCCCGGCCAGCTCCAGAAGCTGCGGCAGCACTTTCCGTGATTTCTCTGCTGACGACAAGGAGCCTCTTACTGAAGTTCGGAGTCAAAGAGATGTTGCCACATCAGTCCGATGTGGCCACCCGGTGGGGACGAGTGGACTAGTGGCTATTGACAAACCGAAGGGGATTACGTCTCTTGGTGTTTGTAAACAGATTTCTAGACTTGTCGGGCTGTTGAGCGATTCCCGAGATGATGGCGCCTCTATCAGCTCCTTACGGCAAGTCGAAGGATGCTTCCACCGACCAGAACGACCTCGGGTTCTCGAAAGGAGAAGTAAACAAAAGAACAAGAGCAAGACGGGGGTTGGCCATGCGGGCACCTTGGATCCTTCGGCAACCGGTACTCCAGACCCCCTTGTCCCTATCCATTGACATCACTGCCGTGACGGACTCTTATGTAACGGGGGATCCAGGAAACACACACACATGAGCCGAACCTGGAGCGCATCACTTCCGATTCTGCGCTGAGCAATACCTCCGGTGATCCGGTGTGGGTCTATCTTTCCATGAACCGCAGTTGGCAAGTATCCGTTGTCGCAGGGCGTGGCTTCCAGCGTACGATCCTAGTGTGTTGCTGAGCACGCATGTTGCATCTGCTCCACCCCAGTTTGAGCTAGCTCGGGCGCCAGTCCAGTGACCTGCGATCATCAAGAATACAAATTCAGTTGTCGGCTGTTGTGGTATTGCCGCCCGCTAACAGTCGTCCGTGGTGATAGGCTGGGAACCTCACTGGATGTCTGCTTAAATCATGCGGTGATCTATCTTATGTGGGAAATACGGTGGGCCACGTTCTTCTTTCTGCAGATCGCGGTTAGGACTGTTTGTGGGCATGCTGTGTGGACGATGTCTGTGTTAGGCGTCCTCGTGGTAGGAATCGGGAAAGGAACGAAAGTGCTACGTCATTTTGTGTCCGGTAGGCATAACGGGACAGGAGTGAAGGGCCCGAAGCTTCTCCGGCTTGGGGGG
>NW_027162230.1:0-1455 GCF_002600585.1 Cystoisospora suis
GGTAGATAGATTAAAGATAGATAGATAGATTAAAGATAGATAGATAGATAGATAGATAGATTAAAGATAGATAGATAGATTAAAGATAGATAGATAGATAGATAGATAGATAGATTAAAGATAGATAGATAGATAGATAGAGACGCAATGAATAGGTAATGCGAGAAAGTAAACATATACATAGAAAGAGAGAAGAGAAAGAGAGAAAGAGAGAGTTTACCTGCGCCAGTCATTCTCGATGCGCGAGCCCCTCCGTTTTGCATGGAGTATTCCACGAGGCGATTCGACTCTTCACATGCACATTCGAAATTTTCACTACAAGACTCGTGCGACGCCCGCATCAAGCACCCCAGCCTCTACAAAGAAAAAGAAAAAGAGACAAAAGAAAGATAGGAAAAGGGAGATAGGAAGACAGACAGAAGAGAGAGAAAGAGTGAGAAAGAAAGAAAGGAGAAACGCGTGTGTTTTGAGAGATAGATGGATCTTGAGAGATCGTTCAAGATATAAATGGTAGAATACCTATGAAAGGAAAGCGCCTACTACCTCCTCCTACCTAGCTATCGATCCATCGAAGTCTTCTCATAAATAGAGAAGAGTCTATCTTCCTGTCTCTGATACATACATGCATCTATCTACCTACCTTTGATCTATCTCTCTCTCTATCTGTAATCTATGTATTATCTATGTATTATCTATCTATGTGTCATCTATGTCTACGTATATGTCGGTTTGGCTTGAGAGATGGCGTATAGAGTGTGTATTTACACGGAGGGTGTTGTCTTTAGTCTTTCTTCATCTGGGGAGTGCAAGAAGAAGAAGAAGGGAAAGAAATAAAGAAAGATACCTCTCTCTCTCTCTCTACACACAGGCAACCTGAAGCATCCATAGAGAGAGAGAGAAAGAGAAAGAGAGACAGATGGATTTGTAGAATATCAATACACACTCTAGGGAGAATGAGACGACGTGCTGTCCGTATCGCTCCATAGGGGCTTGACTGTGGAATGAATAAAGAGATCGACACCTGCTGATACGAAGAGAAAAGAACGAGAAGAAGAGAAAAGAGAAGCAAATGAGGGAGAAACATATACCTGGAGTTTGTCATGAAGCGAGGTAGAAGAAGAAGAAGGATCGTCTTGACTTTTACACAGAGACATAAACTCTAAGACTCTCTCTGCTTCAGAATACACATGAAGTGCTCTCCTACACGAAAGAAAGAAAAGAAAGAAGAGAGTGTGAAGGGGGGATGATAGGAAAACACACAAAGGAGAATGATAGAAGGAAAGAAACGGAGCGAAAGCAAAGAGGAAAGACAAACTTCGAGACCTCTCTCTCATAAGAAAGGGAATTGCACTACCCGTTTGAAGACAGAGATAAGAAGGTAAATAGTCAGACAGAAGATGAATAGATACATAAATAGATCGAAGATAGATAGGTGTAAATAGATAGATATAGATA
>NW_027162231.1:0-204 GCF_002600585.1 Cystoisospora suis
CCGATAGCTATCTTTGGCGCGCTCCCCTTTTCCGTTTTCAATGACCCAAACAGGTATACTACTTCCCATCGCTCACTCGGTAAACACACCACACGGGGGAGGTTTCTTCTCGCTCTCAGATGATCTCCCCATTCCCTGAGAGCCATTAGTTTTCCGTCTCCCTTTTCATCTGTCCGTGGGAGGTCCCTTTCTTGGGGCAATTCC
>NW_027162232.1:0-1545 GCF_002600585.1 Cystoisospora suis
GTCGTAGAAGCAAATTTAGGAAAGTCGATATTTTGCACCGAAGCGGTAGCGGGCCGGCGCAGGTGCCGTTTACCCCGCAACTCGCGCATAGTGAGGGGGCATTTCTAGCGAATCTCAGCAACCAGGGCACTTCTGGAAAAAAATTCGAAGTGCGCTAGGTAACACTAGCGATTTTAGGAACTGCCCTAACCCCGCAGTAATGCGGGAAGTCATTTTTTACTAAAATCGCAACCTCGGATCTTCCGGGCAGCGATAGCACCACGGTAGGCAGCACGGAGACGGCAGACCAGACCTAAGTAAGAAGTGGGGCTCTTAGGGGAGCCTATCAAGCCTAATAAGAATAGGAAGACCTATTCAGAGCCCCGGAGCACAGCAATGCTAGGAAAAACGGAAACCTAGAAACCGGCCAGCTGAGGCCGTAATCCAGCCCATAGTCTGTACCGGCCACGATGGCCCACGAACCGGTAGCACCTGTTGCCAAGGGACGCTATAAGGGCTCCTAGGGAAGTCTAATTAAGCCAGTAATATCGCTGAGCTGGATGAAACACGGAGGAATTGTACACAAGGGCCCAGAGAAGGCCAAGCAACTCAACGCGGGAATTCTCCTGCCCTAGAAGCAGCATGCACAGCGCGACGCAAGACAACAGGCGCGGCGCACGGAGACCACAAGGCAGCCTGAGAGGGCAGAATATAACTTTGTCTCACGATATATGTCAGAGGACTGCGCGCTCTGACGCAGCCTGCCACAACAAACTACCTTAAGTAGTTTAACACCTTCAGAGTAGCTTACTGTTTTTCACATGTTAGAAATATTTTTCACATAGTAAGCACTTAGTACAGTAAATTAATAGTACACAACACATAGTAGCATAATAGTATCTAAGGTGAGCAACAGTGAGTTCACAGCTTAGATAAGTAGGTAACACGAAACAAACCAAGTACAATAGTAAGATCACTACTATCATAGCAATAATAGGTAACGCGCATGATATTGAAATAATAACACTTAGAATAGTTAGCTAGAGACAGTCAGTGCAAATAGTTAGCCAGCGCTAGTCCAGCTAGTCCAGGTAGCCGGACACGGGACTAGCGAGGCGGGCGAAGCCAAGGAGGGCCACCCACTCCAAGAGGTGGTAGCATGTTAATAACGTATGCAACGTTCCCGAAAGGGAACAGGGAGTTGATATTTTTCTTGAGTGGGGAGACGTTACGGACCTTATCGACTCAGGGAAGTCAAGATTTTTCTTATGTTTTGGTTTGGACTAATAAGTGTTGGCCCGGGGGTGTGAGGTGCGGATGATCGCTATCGTGGAAAGCGCTGTGGGAAGCTGGTGTGTTCGGGAGGCTGCCGGAGGAGCGTTACGTTGTGCAACACCTCGGACTAAATCGAACCTAATATGATACTTCATAAGCTAGGTAAACAGAGTGAGGGAGCCACTCGAGAGTTGGGAGGAATTCGTACTCCTGCGGGGAAGCAGGAGAGTTAGGGCAGCGCACCCCTACGGCGGTACCGTGAGCCTGCTGGTAGAACGAACTCAGCGCCGC
>NW_027162233.1:0-443 GCF_002600585.1 Cystoisospora suis
TCTGAACTACTCTAAGCTGTTGCTGCAGTAGGCTGCGTCAGAGCGCGCAGTGCTCTGACACACCAGGAACTCCCAAAACTCCACACACACACCTCTCCTATTTCTCCGAGCCTCCGGCTGATCGTTCTTAGCGTACGCGCTAGAACAGCTCCAAAACTCCTCCCAAAGCCTACACACTGCTTAAAACATGACCAGCTCCAAGCTCGAACAGCTAAAAACGACTGGCCAACCGCCCGTCTCCACAACTCTCGACACCTTTCCAGCCACCCACAGTCCACCAATTCTCCCGTGAGCGGGAGCTCCTTCTTTAAACTCCATCTTATTCCTAACATTAACTCTCCCTTATCTCTTTTTACTACCTTTTGAGGTTCCCATATCACCAAAGCCCTTGTCTTTTCTTCCCCTCTCAGTAGGTCCCTCAACTCACACCGGGAGTCCTCCAG
>NW_027162234.1:0-444 GCF_002600585.1 Cystoisospora suis
CTCGGCGGCAGTACAAGAACCTGCCGAAGGGGACAAACGGCCAGTCGGACACAGCTGCCCGCTGACCAACTACCTGTGCATAACAGTTATTACATTGCCGAGTCGCCACGACGACTGATGTATACACCGTGGTGAAGACCAGTCCAGCACCCCAGGCACCCCCAGGTGCAAGTACAATGCACACTCACCCATCCCGTTCCGGGAAATGAGGCAGCTGCGGTACATCCGGCTTTGCCGAAGCAGTGCCGTCAGCATCTGTCGTAACGACTTCAACTCATGCCGATAAGTAACCGGCATATATTTTCCTACCTCTGGACCGTCACAATACGGATGTGGGATACATATCCGTGAACGGGGCAGGTAAAATGTGGTCTACCTCCTCATCGGAGTTTGCACACGAGATGGCGGCACCATATCTCCACGTAAAAGCATTTCCATGATCCA
>NW_027162235.1:0-503 GCF_002600585.1 Cystoisospora suis
TCCGAGACGTTTCCACTGCACCACCAAGCCTTTTCTCCGCTGGTGTTCGGGTCCCGGGTGTTCTCTCTCGTGAATCTCTGTTCACCCTTTGTGCTCCGTGTGACTGTCCCTTCTCTGTTCTCCAGGTGTTCGAGCCGGAGCCGAGCGAGTTCAGCATTAGCTCCCGCGATGGTGAGGTTCTCTTGGCTCTGAAGCAGCGGCGAAGGAGTCCTCTTGGGCCTTAGGCCCGTCTGCTGGGAGTTCCTTCCTTCCTGCGTCATTGAGGCCTTGGGTTCCGGACCTTGGTTCGTGTTGGGTGTTGGGCGTCGACCCCCTCTTGGTGTTTCGGTCCACTTGCTTTTGGGGTGTCGGTCCGCCTCGCCGGCGCCTGTCAGGATTTTGCAATCCTGCCCTGATCGTCATCAAATATTGCCCTATTTTTAAGAATGACGATCGCTGTGAGAACGCACCGATGCCAGAGCGACCAGATCATGCCGAGATAAGGAAACCAAGCGGCAATTTAT
>NW_027162236.1:0-451 GCF_002600585.1 Cystoisospora suis
GTTAGAGGCAGGAAGGGCCCCAAGGGAGTCACGGAGGGCTGCTAGAGCAGCCTAACGGCCAGGGAGTACCAAGAGGGAGTTAGACTCAGATTACCCCGGACCAGACACATGTGCCAAGATTCGCAAGAGGACGGAATCGCGGGAAGGAAGAGGTTCCAGTCGAAGCGTCGAGTACGGATAGAGAGAGTAACCTTGAGGAGGCCTGCAGAGACGAGGAGAGGCGCGTCAAGCATTAGGACCGCCCGAACCATTGAGATCGCATGTCGAGGCGAGGCTGCCCAAGGAGAGACAGAGCCGCCCCATACGCAGAGAAGGCCACAGCCGCGGAGATCACGGTAAAGGGAGGTCGTGCTCAAGTCAAGGAACCCCGGTGAACTTTCCGCACGCGCAGAACCCGTGTATTCCACCGAGGTAGGTTAACTTGAAGTTGTTCCTCTTCGCTGAAGGTTCT
>NW_027162237.1:0-2486 GCF_002600585.1 Cystoisospora suis
TGTATGTATGTCTATGTATGTATGTATGTCTAGGTATGTATGGGTGTATGTATGTATGGATGTATGTATGTCTATGTATGTATGTATGTCTAGGTATGTATGTATGTATGTCTAGGTATGTATGTATGGATGTGTCTTTTAGGTGTATGTATGAGGTGTGTTGCTTACCTGCATTGATAGGAGCCCATGGTATTGAGACAGCGTTGCTCGCATAAGGCAGGGAGGCCAGGCAAAAGCTTTCCGCCTTGGAGATCTCTCTGCTCTTGTAGACGTACAAGCGAACTAACGGCTACGTTTGTATCGAAGTTCTTCTCTCGAGAATAAGGGGAAGGAGACAAAAGAAGTTTCTTGGCTAGTAGACATTCATCGACATCGATACAGCTAGCTGCCTCTTCATCGTATTCTAGTCCCAAATCGCAGCGACACTCGTAAGTCCCTAAACAAAACAAGATACACATCATCACTCTCTTTCTCTTTCTCTCTCTTCTTCTTTCTCTCTCTCTCTCTTTTGATCTTTCTCTCGTTCTCTTTATGTAGTTTGCATTTTATAGAGAGATACGGTCAATGAATGGATGAAGACGTTCGCCTTTCCTGTCATCTCTTGTTCTCTCTACCGGAGAGACCATCAATCTTCTTTCTTTCCTAAGACAGACCCTTTCTTTCCTTCTTAGGCAGGCCTGTCCTACTTTTCCGTAGTAAGAAGGAAAGAAGTGCAACATATATATAGAAGTATCCTGTATACAGATGTACATATATATAAATACATAGACATACACGTTTATCTTTACTTTTGCCCGTTTTACGTTAGACTACTGTCGGGAAGAAGAAAATGTTGAGGAAAGTTGTATTAAACAGGATGAAGGGAATGTAGCTAGCTAGCTAGCTAGATCGGCTAGATGTCGTGTCTACTTACCTCATCCTAACAGATGCAAAACAACCTAGTAAGATGGACACCTCCTCTTACATCACACACCGCCCACCATATCAATATAGATACATATAGACATACACACAGAGATAGGCAGACATAAAAAGCAGACATATCTATATAGATATATAGATATATATAGATATATATATCTTTATATGTATGCACAAACACATACACCTCTACATCTTTAAAAGCTTCTGTTTGGCTGCATGCAAGAGTGTCTTTTTTTTTGATCTCCCTATACACCCCACTACTATAATGCCGATAATAACCTACCAGGTGTATTGACACACGTAAGTTCATCTATTTTACATGGGCGAATTCCTGCTTGTTCAAATTCCAGACATTCGTTGACATCTACACATCTTTCATCTAGATTTCTTTTGAAAGGCTTTGACGGGGGATCTCTCCATGGCTGATTACGTAAGCGTTCTAGATTGGCCGCGATCGCATGCATCTCGTCACTCCAGACTTCTTGGGGATTCTTCATATCTTTCTCAAGTCTCCCTTCGTCACTCCCGTTCATATCTCCTTGTCCTCCTTCGTCGAAAGATCCTCTCCTGCCTGATCTCTGTAGAGAGTTCCTCCCGATACTTCTAAGGAGATAAGGGTTCGCACTGGGGGAGTTGCTACTGTCTGCATGCTGAGCTAGCGTCTTGAGAATCGAGTTGTTTCTTCCTCCTGCTCCCTCGTTCTCGGCTAGCTGAGGAGACGATGAAGGAGAAGAACTAGACAAGGCTTGAACGACTGTGGCGAGTCCGCTAGCTGCGCTCGTTGCAGGAGTGAGATAGCTAGCTATACTGACTGCTGTTGAAGGGGAGGGGATGGAAGGAGAAAGGGGAAGAGAAGAGGAACTAGACAAGGCATTAATGGTGTTGAAAGCTTTATTGGCACTGCCATACACTTGAGCTAGCTGCATAGCTAGATCTGCCACAGCTAGCGCCGTGTCTCCTGGACTGGTGACACTCCCAGGGCTTCGATTAGGAGGAGAAGAAGAAGATCGATAGGGGGGCTTCGACGATGAAGATGAGGATGAAGAGGCAGCAAGAGTTGCCAGAGTATCTAGCGCTTGAGACCACCCCGCATGTTGAGACTGGAGTCGCCTTTCCATAGCGATCTCATGATAGCTTGCTCGTGTCTTGTTCTTCATTATCTTGTCTAGATCTTCTTCTCCTTCTTCTTTGTCTTGTGTTTCTCCTAATTTCTCTTTCTCTATGGAGGAAGAATAGTCTCTATCTAGACTTGTTGTTCTTCTTTCTTTCTCTTCCTCTTCTTCTTCTGGATTCCATACCCCTCCTCTCAGATTCAACTCGCCTGTCTCTTGCTCTTCTTTAGTGTCTTTCTCTTTTCCGTGAATTTCTTTCTTTCTTGAGAGATATGTATAGACAGATGGAGGAAGAGAAGGGTCTCTCGACTTTGGAGAAGGTCTCCATTCAAATCCATCTCCCACTCCTTCTTCACTCCCACTTGTAAACAAGAACGGTCTCGATTCTCGTCTAGCCATTGCCGCTAGAAATGAATCGATGGTCTCCTGCTGCTCACGTGCCATCCAACT
>NW_027162237.1:2534-2678 GCF_002600585.1 Cystoisospora suis
AAAGACGAGGAGGAAGAAGAAGATCTAGGACTTTTCTCGAGTCTATAGCCAGCCGCGCAACTACACATATAACTTCCTTTTGTGTTGATACACACTTCCGATCCATCGTCAGCACATGCAGACCTTCTTCTTTCTCTTCCTCTT
>NW_027162238.1:0-403 GCF_002600585.1 Cystoisospora suis
TCAAGAATGTGTTGCAACGAATGGGAGATGCGAGACTCTTTGTCGGTTTAGCGAAGTGTGAATTAGTAACCCAGCGCGTGCAATACCTAGGGTTTGTCATCGAACCAGGTGGTGTGGGACCAGACCCGGAGAAGGCCGAAGCAGTGAAGAAGTGGCCTGTAGAACTCCTTGACAGGAAGCAACTGCGAGGCTTCCTGAGGCTAGTGGGGTATTGTCGTAGACTAATACCAAACTTTAACAAGTGGGCACATCCATTGCATGAGTTGCTACGTGAAGAAAGTGATATGATCTGGTGGCCGAAGCATACAGAAGCAGTGCAACGGCTGAAGGATGCACTAGCGGCAGTAACGCTACTTAAGATCTATGATCCTGATAAAGAGTTAACCCTTAAAACTGATGCATC
>NW_027162239.1:0-280 GCF_002600585.1 Cystoisospora suis
ACCAGTTGAGGGATGAAGACGGTAAACGATTAACTGTGACAGTAGATGACTATCTAAAACTGGTAGAGATGGGACCGTGGCTACAATCTACTTCGAGGATGAGTAAGAGACTACGTTCAACGATGGAAGATCAGTGGGGTCAGTCAATGACAGAAAGGCTCAGGAAGAGGTTGAGAGGAGGAAAGACGTGTCTAGTGATAACCAGGGGAACTTCATCTACACGAAGATTGAGTTTTCCTATGGCTAACGTTCAGAAATGGAAGGAAGAAGACGAGGAGAA
>NW_027162240.1:0-1724 GCF_002600585.1 Cystoisospora suis
TGAGTTGGTCTATCTTGACACCCTACACATAAGTCGTCAGTCACACCCCCACGCACACCACAACACATACATACACATACATACATATATGTATACATATATAGAGATATATATATTCACGCATGTGAGACATACATACATACACATAGAGAGAGAGAGATGGACAGAGATGGCCTGATGATATCAAATACAAATATCACCATAGAAAATATATATATGTATTTATAGGATATATATATATATGTGCTTGTAGATGATACATGTATATATATATATATATCTACGTATAGGCAAAGAAGCGTGTGTTGGATGTAGGCTGTGTAAGTTAGAACTCTAGACATGTACGTAGACATAGATCACTATGTCTACATATGTGCTCATGAGATATATCGTACAAAGATGACCCTGAATAGAACTGAAGAGATTCACATGGAGATATGTAGACACATCTATATATGCATAGAGAGATGCCGGCAAAACATAACGTTCTTTTCTTGCAGGTTTCTTTGTCAATAGCGAAGTGTATGGTCTGTGAATTGAGACACCCCACATCCTCTCAAAAGACAGATATCTCTACTTCTCTCTGCTTGGCCTCGAGAAATGTACATACAGACAGACGTCAGTGCTGTGCCATACACCTATCTATCTATATCTATATCTATCTATATATATATATATGGATGCATGTAGGTATATACATATGCTATACAGACATGGAGTATATACACCACGGCGAACTGGCCCTTCAGTTGCTTTGAATCTTCTCTCTCCCTTAGACCGCAGTGATCCACGTGCGTGTGTATACATACATATATAGATACAGTACAGCTATGTAGCCTCCCTGCATAGACATACATACTTATAGAGAGATACACACGTAGATAGACATACATATGGCTGTATATATATATAGAGAGAGAGAGAGAGAGGGGGATAGAGATGAAAGTGTCTGCACCTATGAAAAGTACAAAGGCAGCGACCCGTAGATAACGTTGTTAAGAAAGAGGCCTCGAAAGGATAAGAGACTCTCCGCTTCTCACACTTATCTATCGACGGCCACCCTTCACGTCTCTCTCTATCTCTTCTTCTTCTACTTCTCGCGGTCTCCAGCCAATCTAGAGAATGGTAAGACTATTCATATTCAGATCTATTTGGAGATACACGCCCTCGCCCACACTCTCTCTTAGCTGACGGTATGATAGACGTACGCAGAGCTACTTCCGACAATGAGATAGATAGATAGATAGATTAAAGATAGATTACAGCTGGATGGACGAAGCATTTGGAGAGAGGTGAGAATGTGCTGAGGAGTGCTAAAGGACGCTTACAGTGAGAATTTGTAGATATCCCAGTGACCGTACATTTTCGACAGTTTGAAGAAGAAGAGGGAGGACAGGAAAGAGAAGAAGAAGAACGGAGCCTCTCCCAAGTTCTTTGATACCTAATAGAGCCCCTAGGACTGTTTCCAAGCTACTGGATGGATGGATAAGATGCTTCTTAAGCTGTAAGAGAATGGAAGATTCGAGCGTTTCATAGCCCAGGCGATTTCTTCTGGCGTGTCTAAGAAATCCGCCTAATAGACGGGCAGCATTTTTCTTCAGTTGAAGATGCTGCGGAGTAAAAGGAAAGAGAAGGGAGAGCGCTTGCTTCTTCGCTTTTCTCCTTTGAAGAGAAGAAGATGACAAAGAGGAGGAGGAGAGGGAAGAAAAAGAAGAAAGAGGAAG
>NW_027162240.1:1844-2273 GCF_002600585.1 Cystoisospora suis
AAAGAAGAAGAAGAAAGAGAAGGGGAAAGGGAGACAGAGGAGAGATTTCTTCTTCTTCATGTATGGATAATGATAGAAGCAAAGAAAACTGAGAAAGAATGAAAAGACCCCTCAGTTTTCCTTCACTTCAGTGTATAGACACACAGAGAAGAAGAAGAAGAAGAAAGAAGAAGAAGAAAGACTGTCGTATCATACGCGCAGCATACATCTAGAACGACGGCGTGTCCTACATGAATAAAATACAAAAGCATTCCTCAACATAGTCATACACTAGGTATACACATATACGTATATAAATATATATATATGTATATATATATATATATTTATGTACCTACCTGTCTATATGTCTATTTCGCTGTATGACCAGGATGCAGGCGTATACGTATACATACAGAAATACTATTCATATATATATTTATATATATA
>NW_027162240.1:2567-5028 GCF_002600585.1 Cystoisospora suis
AAAGATAGATAGATTAACGACAGATAGCATGAGAAGAGCGTGTGAGAATAGACGCATAGCGAGAGTGAGAAGAGAGAGATAAAGAAGAAGAAGAAAGAATGTTTCTTTCCTTGCTTCCTTGCTTGCTTGCTTGCTTCTTCCTGTCTTACATGACTATGAATGGAGAGATGAGGATTCGATAGAAATGCAGCGGCTAGCCGTAAGAGAATCGACGCTCGATGAGGTAGATGCAGCCAAGCTTCCATCTATTCACAACAAGAGCAAGAAAGAGACATGGAGAGAGAGAGAGAACAAGCCTCGACATGTCTCTCTGTATTCATGAAGCTTTCTTCTCCCCTATAGATGCAACTCTCTTCTTTTTTCTTCTTCTTTTTCTCTCATTCTTTCTCCCTCTTCTTCCTCTTTACCTTCCTTCTTTACTTCTTCATCTTTCTCTCTTCTTCTTTCTCCTACCTCGCTATCTTTCTTTGGTCTCTCTCATCCTTACTCTATCTATCATTAACCTACCCATTTGTATTCTATCTTGATTCTACTTAGCTATCCATCTATCTTGTCTCATCCTGTGTGTGTCTTTCGTTCTCCTCATAAGTTTCAGCTGATCCTCGACTGTCTCCAGACACCTCCTCGTACTTCTCTCCTCTCTCTTCACCTTCTCTACCGCACGTGTGTATGAAAGAAAGAAAGAAAGAATTCTTTTTTACCTCGACAGCAAAGAAGTGGGCGAAGCATGGAAGGAGTTGATCAAGGCCAGGAATCGAACCCACGATCTGCAGCACTAGAGACGCCAACCAACACACACACAATGCACTTCCTCTTTCTCCTCCTCTCTCTCCTCCCCCCCCCTCCTCACTTTCATCGTCAGTCTTCTTCTTCTTATCATCATCATCTTCATTATGATCGGTAAGGATGATAGAAAAGCGAGAGTTGGTATAGCTCGCATGCACACCATATAATAAGGAATGCCGTGAATCAAAGCAACACCTCCGCAGGGCCTCTCTCTGTCTCTCTCTTTGAGCCAGAGAAGAAAGCAAGCACTTCACTTGTCTTCTTTCTTCGTCCGTTGTCTCCCTATGAGAGAAGAATTTTTCCTCTCGTAATACTGGGAGCGACAGAAGACACGAAAAAGAGAAGAGCTACAGAGAGCACAATCCACTTCATTCACCCTAGTAGGGATACATACAGACATCTCTCTATCTATGCAGAGACATGATGTCTGCTGTGGGGATAGGAAGAACCCTACATAGACATGCACCTCTAGACCTAGACATATATAGACGTACGTATGCATAAATACGTATACATTATGTGCATAGGTAGATCTATATCTATTATATGTATAGATATCTTTCGAGGCGAGTCGTGTATGTATGTTTACACAGAAGAGAGAGAGGTGATCCTCTGCTTATGTCAAAGAAAACTTTCGCAGCGGTAAAGAAGTGCGAGGAGGCGAAAGAAAAGCGACGACTTTCTCGATCCTTTCTTGAGATCCTTCCTCGACTAACTACTTTCGAATGAAAAGAAGAGAAAGAAAGAACACCTCTCTTTTAACATACCTCAGAAGAAACGAAAGAATACAAGCAGCTTACATAATAGAGACTTCTCTCCATTTCCACCTATCTCATGTAGGAAGATGTCTATATACGTACGATTACGTATGCATATGTATGGATGAATCTGTATGTATGTGTCTATGAATATATACAGTATGCATATATGCGTAGGAATATGTATGTATGTATGTATGAAGACAGATGTATGTATATGTATAGATGACTAGGTATGTGTGGAAGAATAGGTATGTGAAGAGTATCTTTCCTTCTCTGTCTCTTTCTCTCTCTTTCTTCTACTTCTCTCATCTCTCCTAAGTGTATATAAAGCCCAGGCAAGAGACGCCGACGACTGAAGAAAGACAGACGTTTCTTTAGAGAGAGAGACGAGACATAGAGAGATACCCATCATACATAAACGAGCTTCGTTTCTTTTTTAGAACGTCCTTCTTCTCTTGAAGATATACGACTTCGCCGCATTCTTATGCTGAGACAGATCATTCTCTGAAAAGAAAAGAAGAAGAAGAAAAGAGTGAGAAGAAGAGAGAAAGATTTTCCTTACTTCTCTGAAAGTTCCGTTCATAGTCCACTCCAGGCTTTTCTTCAATGGCTGCTTGGAGCGCTTTGTAAACTGCATGCAGAAACTGCTGATGCTCCTGAGGAGGGGAGAAGAAGAAGAGAGAAGAGAAAAGCAAGAAAGAAAGACAGAATCGAGAGAAAGAAGAAGGTCATGTTCTCTTCTCCTTAATGAAAGAGAGACGAAGATGAGAGCGTGAGAGAAAAGAAGAGACAGAAAAAGAAGGCATTATGAGACAAGGAAAGAAAAGACACGTCACTTCAACTCTCTGATACGATCCACGGCATGTCTTCTTTGTCTGATCGATATCTATCCATGTATAGATAGATAGATAGAT
>NW_027162240.1:5178-9914 GCF_002600585.1 Cystoisospora suis
GAAAGGAGGCGAAGAAGAAGAAGAAGTCGCACTGGGTGTTATAGTATTCTTTTCTTTCTCTTTCTCTCGCTCTCCCTCTTTCTTTCTCTTCTTTATCTTTTACAGATATGCAAGACTTCCAGTCGACTCTTCATATGGTCATAGCGAAGAAAAGAAAGTTAGAAGAAGAAGAGACACATGCAATGCAACAACGACAAGAGAGAACGAGTGACACGAAGAGAAAGAGTCAACAGGGAGGATGAAGAGCTTCTTCTGTTCCTCATGTTGAAAGAGCTCAGAAAAGAGACGAGACACGCCATGGAGAAGAAGAAAAAGATGAAGAGAAAAGAAGAAGAAACAAACAATGAAAATATGAAAGAAAAGAGATTCGGTATCTTCAGTCGCCCTTGTATAGAGAGATAGATCAGAGGGAAATAGATAGACAGATAGCTCGACTAAACATAGACGGATTATAGCTAGACTGGAGATAGACCAAAGATAGATTAAAGATAGAGAGATATTGATGTGCCTATCAAGAAAAGAGAATGAGACTGACAATTTGTTTCTGCTGCTTCTGCTGTAGTTACACCTGAGATAAATGAGAAGGCTAGTAAGAATGATGAGTGTGAACTAACAAACGACAGTAGGGCCGATAAGAATTTTAAGACGGAAGAGAATAACGAAGAAAGACAAGAAAGACGTAGCTCAAAACAACACTCCATACACACATGTAGATACATGCATGCATGCGTCTCTCTCTCTATGTAGATCCACATCCACATATAAAAAGACACAGGGAAAGAGAGGTGTACATGTACCTCTGTACAGGGAGAGGGAGGCGCGCAATAGAAGGATAATTCACAAAGATATCCCCTATCCACGAGATAGAGATATGTACATGAATCTCTATAGAGATCAAGATACACATAAGAAATAGAACTCTGGAACGAGCGATACATTAATCTACCCTAGCGACCTCGGTAGATTCAGGAGGTGCGAAGAGAAAGAAGAGAGAAGAAAGAGAGAGAAGCGAAAGATGAGAGAGAGAGAGAAGAGAGGAATGAAAGAAGAGAAAGAGATGAAGAGCTCCTTCTTGTATACCTTTCCTAGAGAATGACATAGACGAGGAGCAACGAGGACCTTCTCAAAACTGATAGGCCAGGAAGAAGAAGAAGAACTTAAAGGTGAAGAAGAAGAAGATGAGAATAGGGCATGCAAGTTATCAACTTGCTCTTGTTCTTTCTTTCTCTTTTTCTTCTCCTTCTTCTTTTTCTTTCTCAGAGAGAAGCGGCCGCCGCCCCGCCGGCGTCGTCGTCTCTCTTCATTATCTTCGTCATCTTCCTGATCTTCTTCTTCCTCTTCTTCTTCCTCTTGTTCTTCTTCCTCTTCTTCTTCTTCACTATCGCTTGACGAAGAGGAAGAACCCGATGTATGAAGAAGGCTTCTTCTTCTTCTTGCCTTTCCCTTGCTGGATTGACCTCCTCCGTCTTCATCTTCCTCTTCGTCATCTAGAGGAGAAGAGAGTTGTTTCTTTCTTCTTCTACTACTTCTTTCTTTTCTCTTCTCTTCTCTTCTTCTTCTTCTTCGCTTTCGCCTTCTCTTCTTTTCTTCGTCGCCAAGGTACTCATCGTCGTCTTCTGCTGATGAAGATAAGGATAGATCGTCATGATCCTGCGCACTATCTTCGGTGTCGTCGCTTTCTTCTTCTTCTTCACTTTCAAGTCCTTCCCCCTCTTCCTCCTCTTCCTCTTCATCTTCTTCTTCTTCCTCATCATCTTCATACGACGTTCTTCCTCTTCTTTTTCTCTTGTCTTTTCTCTTCTTCCTTCCATGACTTCTCCCCCTCTCTGACGAATTTGTATAAACTTGGAACTTCATCTTTCCGAAGCCTCCGTCAGAATCTTCTCTTTCTTCTTCTCGCCGCCTATCCGACCTAGAGTTTCTGTCCTTCTCTGGTCGAGTGTCTCTTATTCCCATCGTATCAGATTCCCCCAGATGACCTCCTCGCCTTATAGTCGAAGAAGAAGTTTCTATGCCACGTAGACTCTTCAGCTTCTTCTTTTTACTGCCTTTCTTCTCTCCCTCTTCATTTGCATCTCCAAGACCACGAAGAAGAGGGGAAGAAGAAGAGGAGGAGGAGTCTTTTTCGAGAACGATGTTCTGGGGAACGAGAGGCACAACTCCTTCTATAGATATCCAGTGAATGGCTAAGGCTTCTTCTCGTGGCGGCGGGAGCTTTAGATCTGTATAGATCATATCAATCAGTCGGGCGTAGGTCACTTGGTTACTCGCAGGAGTGCTTATAGGAAGGCATGAAGAAGAAGAAGAGAGATGATGTGAATGAAGAGATCTTTTCTCTTGCAGCCGGTCTTCTTCTATGTATAGGGCTTGCCCCGCTTCTCTTCGACTATCTCTATCACTTCGCTCCTGCTCTTCGCTTCCTCTCACGCCTCGGGCAACTTTGCTTTCTTCTTCGTCGTCTTCTTCCATCTTTTCGAGTGTACATACACGAGAACCACACTCTACAGTCTTACAGCGAGTACTAGCCCTCATTTCTCGTTCTTCACGTGTCAAACCATCCAACGACTCGGCAATCGTTTTCTTCATCAACAGAAAACTTGCGTTCTTCTCACGGAAAGAGGAAGAAGATGGAGGCTGATCAGGAAAAGAAAGAGATTCCTCTCCCCCTTCAAGAGCTTGAGGGTCTCGAGATCTTTCAATATGAGGGCGATAAGACTTGGCGCGACTCTCTCCTTCTTCTTCTTCTACATGAGAGGAAGAGGCTTGTGAAAATGTCTCTCCCAGGCCTTTACTTTCTCCTTCTCTCGTTCTTGAGAAAGATGAAGAAGAAGTGGAGGGGAATTGAGAAGCATAAGATTTCGAGTCTATTAAACCCAGAGGCTGGTCATTGTGCATGCGATTGAAGTCACCTCCCCCCGTCTCCTCAGTAGAGAGACCTACAGAAGGCAACTGTTGATCGGAAGAGGGAAGAGACATGCGAGAAGAAGAAGAAGAGGTCTGAAGAAGATGAAGATTCCTAGGTGCAGAAGAAGAAGAGGTTTTCTTGCTTTCCTGAGAGGAATTAAGAAGACGCGCTGCTAGGAGAGATCTAGAGGATAATGCACTTCCTTCAAAAGGCCTTAACGTTTCTCGCCGGATAAGCTGATAGGAAGAAGCAGAAGAAGCTTCACGAGGGCGAGAACACGCCACAAACCGGAATGTACTTGGACCGCTGTAAGAAAGTAGAGGCTGAAAGAAAGAAAGAAAGAAAGAAAGAGTGAGAAAGAAAGAAAGGAACGAGCAGGACATTATCGAGACAAGAGAGGAAGAAGAAGAAGAAGAACAGAAAGAAGGAAGAAGAAAGACTACTTTTAGCAAGGAAAATTGACTTTATAGAAACAACAGTCTCTTCGCTTCCTTCTTCGACCTTTGAAGGGTTCACCCTATCTCTCTCCATATAGAGAGAGAGAGGGTGTTACGAATACGGATATGTATCGATACGTACTTACCTGAATCCATCTAATTCTCTCTATGTGTAGTTAGATTTACGCACCTCACTCTGTACATGATCTATACCTCGGTATGCCTGTCTATCTCCCTATCTATCTATCTATGCATCTGCGAGTTAACATAAAGCCTAGGTCTCACTAGGAAGAGACGATCAAAATGCTACACAATCCAAGTTTGCATGCGGCGGTAAAGGAGAAGAAGAAAAGAGCAACCCGAATGGAAAGAAAAGGACGGAAGAGAAGAGAGGAGAGAAGGAGAAAAGGATAGAAGAAGAAAGGAAGAAAGAAGAAAAGAGAGAAGAAAAGCAAGAAGAAGAAGAAGAGGTAGGCTTTTCTCTTTTTTCTTTCTACTCGCTTTGTTGAGCGGAGAGATAGAGAAAAGTCGTCTTTTTGTGTGAAGTCCATTTTCTTCTTACAGGCATTTTAAGCATCGTCATGGCCTCCTTAACGTCCCCTACGGTGAGGACATCCGCCTGGACTGCTCGAGCGCTGTGATCCATCAACTTCTTTGCTGTATTGATGACCTAGAAAAAACAGGGAGAACCGAACATAAGCCGAAAACCAAGCAGAGGCAAATGAAAAGAAAGAAAGGGGGGAAGAAAGCATGAAAAATGAATTGACGGAGAGGTGACTATTTGCATCTGTCCCTCTAGATGAACACTACGCCTTCTGAAACAGATCCATGTATACCTATAAATATATATATATATATACACCTACATAGATATGTATATATGCGCATATACCTATATATATATATATATGAGGGAACGTACAGTCACAGACGAGACGTGTATGCGCGTATATACGTAGGAGAGAGGCATAGTCTTAGGAGTGTATAGCTGATCTCCGTAAGCCTATAGAAACAATCTGTAGGTGCATGTGAAAACATGTATTTAGTAGCTCTCCCCTTGGTCCACGTAGACTGTCTCTCTCTGTATCCCCTGGCATGTGAAGATCTACACAGAGAGATACAGAGAGAACAAGAGACCAACAGATAAGTGATACCCACATGTTCGGTATCTCTATTGTGCTCATCAGTTCGAGTGTCTATACACATGCGGAGATGTCGACACATACCTGAATGAGACGGCATTCCACCATATCACCTATGAGTCTCGCTGCAGTAGGAGAAACAAGAGAATCCTGAAAACTAAGAAGAACAAGATGTTTTCTTCTATCAGAACGGTGGTGCGAAATTTTTAGCATTTTAATGCTCGCCTCATTTCCTTTCTTCTTCTCTTCTTC
>NW_027162241.1:0-356 GCF_002600585.1 Cystoisospora suis
CACCCATAGTCGCATGCAGTGGCGGATAGCTAACCGCGATAACTAACTTACTAGCTATGTGCGTAGCGCGGGTCCGGACACCGAGAGTCGGGTGGCCGGACCGCACACACCATCAAGGGTGGTACTCCGCCACCCCCTCCAATAAGGGACAGACTGAGGAGTGGACCAACAATGGAGAAAAACGCTAGGAGGAAGGACAGAAGAAAAGGAACTAATGTTTTTCGGAAGTTGATGTGACCCGGACTCACAGAAAATACAAAGGGGTCAATTTTATCCTGTGTGGTTTGCGATGACGCTAGGGCCGCCTAAGTGGGTGTCTACACGAAGTTCGTGGATGCGACGCGAGCCTGTGTGGC
>NW_027162242.1:0-215 GCF_002600585.1 Cystoisospora suis
TCAAAGCGCGGGCGTTACAAAGGTTGCAGGTCAGGCAACAGACCGGAGCGTTTCAGACGGTTGCCGCCAACAGCGGCGAACAACGGATATGATTCGCTGGCGCAATTGTTGGAACTTACTCGTCCGCGGCGCTCTGCATGGAAGCAACTGACGATTCACCCTTTGTACGTTTCTCATGTCGTCGGCCTGACCAGGCTAACCCTAAACCCTATTTC
>NW_027162243.1:0-287 GCF_002600585.1 Cystoisospora suis
CAAAAACGTCTCTGAATTCATCTATCAATTTGGCTGTTTCCGAATCTATATTCCCTCCTAGATCTTTTATTCTTTGGCTTGGTAGACGACTCCCTTCTCCTTTCCTTCTGTGTTTTGATAATTCCTCTCTCATTCCTTCAACTGGCTCTATTTTTAAGAAACCGATGAACTCTATTTGTTTCTTTCGTATCTCCTTCCTGACTCGCTCCAAAGGAATTATTTCCAATCTGTTGATAACTTTTCCGTTGTTCTTGCTTTGATTCCTTTGCTTCTCCAGGTCTGCTTTG
>NW_027162244.1:0-218 GCF_002600585.1 Cystoisospora suis
GATAGAAGAGACAGCATATATACACATGTATAAGAGAACTAATGCTACACGCTGTGGCTCTTTCCTTCTCTATCGACCTAAGTATAGTTGTACATACACATCTCTATATAGATTTACTTCTGAAATAGATACAGCGAATCAAAGAGAGTGAATGAAATCCATCTGTCTATCTCCACACTATCTGACCTGATTCTCTCCTCTCCTGTCTTCTCTCTTTT
>NW_027162245.1:0-295 GCF_002600585.1 Cystoisospora suis
CATATATAGATCTACATATGGATGTATATACACAGGTGTGGAGGCTATATATACATGTAGATGAGGCCTGCGTCTGCGTGGAGTGTGTATCCGCTCTTCTCGATTCTTCATGGGAAAGGAAAGAAAGGAAGGCTATACAGTCTTCCTGTATGTTATGAGTAATGAACTTCCCCAGAAGACAGGTGCTCTCGGCTATCTTACCAGAGACGCTAGAGAATAAAATTCTGTAGCGACACATATAGCTGTGAAGCCTTTCAGAATTTCATGCGAAGCCGTTTGGTGAGAATGAGAAGAA
>NW_027162245.1:363-4151 GCF_002600585.1 Cystoisospora suis
TCGAAATGAAGACTCCGGAAGAACCTGAAAGTCTATAAGAGGGGACATTGACTGGAGACCTGATGAACTGGCAACCGATGCTGCCTGAAAGAAATCAAGAGAAAGAAAGCAAAAAAGAAAGAAAGGTCACACACACCGATGCATGCAGGAGAGGAAACAAGAGAAGCAGGAGAGGCGGTATTGTAAGTAACACGGTAAGACAGACAGAGAGAGAGAGACCAAGAGACAGAGAGAGATACAGAGAGAAAAAGAGAGATAGATAAATAGATAGATAGATCAGATGGAGTCGTCAGTTGAAGAGACAAGCTATGGTCTGCTTTGTAGAAGAAGAAAGTAGACATCCATTGCATATCAGTAGGAAGAAAAGAAGATAAGCGATTCATCTAAGCAGAAGAGACGACATTTCGTCGATCTCTTCCGGGAGGGAGAGAAAACACTACCTAGAGCATCTAATCCTAGGACGAATAGAACGCGATGAGAGAATGAAGTGTGAAGCCTGCGCAAAAATGACAAGTGTAGCATATGCATGCAGTATCGATAGAAAATACCTCAGCAGAGAGAAAGGGAAGATCAACGCATGCATGCATGCAGTGTGAACCGAGGAGAAAGAGACCCACCTGCTGGCGTTGAGCTTCCGAGTGAACGAGAAAATTGAAAGAGAAGTCGACGGAATCGAGAGGATGGTCGTCACATAAACTCACTTGAACTCCTAAGGAAAAAGGAAAGAAGAGATACAGAAAGACACACAGAGAAACTCTCCACACCATTTGCATGCAAGTAATTACTCAGACACCCCTATCTAGCTGTCTATCTATCTTTAAGGTACCTATCCGTCTTTGATCTGTCTTTGATCGATCTTTAGTTTATCTGTCTATCCAAAGTCTCTCATGGAAGATACACCTGTGAAGAGACTTATAGGCGGTGATAGCTTAGAAGTGACCTAACTTGCTTTTCTACGAGAGAGGCCTAACTTGGAAATCTCGAGGAGTACTCTTCATCTCCCTCCCCGTCGCTCTTTCATAGACAGTCGAGAAAAGGAGAAGAAAGACCAACAAGAGAAAGAGATCCAATTCGATCTATCACAGACCCAGTCTTCATATATATACATATATATATAGGCATATATAGGTATATATATATATATAGGTATATATATTTCATAGAGATATGTACACTGGCAGATAGATACATACCCATGTAAGCATATACGTCTACCCTACAGATGCAGCGAAATCTATATATATATAGATATCTATATATATATATATATATCTATATATACGTAGACGTAGAGTTTTGAAGAGCGAGAATCGTAAGTTAGTGACGCGATAGAAACGCGAGAAGAAAATGAGAAAGAAGAAGACTTTTGGTCGATCTTTTTGCTTGTTCTTTCTCTTGTTCTCTTTTTTCATCATCCTCACCAGAGAGTGCTAGACTTTTTGCGAGCTCCACGTTGATAGTCGTCATGCCTACGATCAGCACATGGGCCCTTAAGAGTCTGAAGAAACACGCAATAAGAAGAGGAAAGAAAAGAAAGTAAAAGAAAGAAGGATTGAAAGAAAGACACACGACACACAAAAAGAAGTGTCTCCCCTTCCTTTTCTTTCTTTCTTTCTTTCTTTCTTTCTTCTTTCTACATGTGTATCTGCTTATAGCTAGCTATCTATCTTTAATCTATCTATCTTCAGTCGATCTACCTCCATGAAATAGACTTGTTGAGGCGGGCCATGTTCTTCTTGGAGGGAGCCTTATTATGACTGTAATGAAGAGTCAAACAAGAGACAGCCTCTAGAAGAAGAAGCAGAAAAGATGGAGAAGAAGTTCCTTTTCCTAGATTTCTCTCCTCTCATCAATAGAGAGTGTTCATAAACAAGAGTCTGTCGCGACATGTCTATCTACTAAGAAAAAGAAAGAAAAATTGGAAGGCAAACAGATACACACATATATGCACCCGTACACGAAGAACCTCTAAGGATGAAGAGACAGATACAAATATAAAAGAAAAGTTGGAGGGCGGATTAGTCCATGATGAAACATGAAACGGAAAAGCAACGCTTAAAGAGCGAAAGAGAATAGTAGCTGTGAGAGTGGTAGTACATCGTACTAGTGGCCATAGTAATACTCGCAGTATTTCGGGTGTATGTACACCTAGAAAGCGAGAGAAACAGACGGACCTGCGTTGTGCTTCAACACCCCACAGACGAATTTGTCGGTCGAAGACTCGATGAGAAAGAAGAGATTTCGCATCTTTCTGCTTCTTGTTCATCTCTTCTAGATTCTCTTCAATCGAACCCCTTGCTTCTTTTGAGAGATAGACCGTACGATAGTCTGCTTGATAAGAAGCTGAGATATTTGAGACAGCCCCAATAGAACTAGAGGAAGGGGTAGTAGCAGGAGTAGCCATGATAGGAGGTAAAGAACGAGAAAGAACGAGAAAGGCTATGAATGACACAAGAGAGAAGAAAGAGAAAAAGACGAGAAGAGAAAGAAACACGCGAGGCTATCGGGTAAAAGGAAGAATGCCGTGGAAAGAAGAAAAAGATGGGAAAAGAAGGTCTGCAGAAGGAAAAAAGGCATGGAGGAGAGGAAGGGGGAGGAGAAGAAAGAGGAATGAAAAGAAGAAGAAGAATAACAGAGAGAGACTGAGTCTACAGGGAGAAGAAGTAGAAAAGGTGGCTGGGATATCTCTTGAAACAAGTAAAGAGAAGAAGTAATTTCTATTGGCAAAAGAAGGAAGAAAACTATTAGAGAGACAAGCAGAGGAGGAAGAAAGATGAAGAAAAGAAAGTCTGCGTCTTGGGAGACAGCAGGAGGTACAGACAGATTACAGCAGATACCCCTCGAGACAAACTAGCAAAGACAGAAAAGGAGAAAGGAAGAGGGAAGATCCTTCTACGAATGTCTCTCTAAGTGGAAGAGAGAAGAAAGATGGAGATCGGGAAAGAGAAACAAGACACTTGTCAAGGAAGGAGAGCCAGTGAATGAATGGATGAACGATGCATGCATGGAGATTCAACTGGTAGGGAAAGAGCTCCATTTGACCACGCATGCATGCAGTGAGAAGGAATTTCTCTCTCTCTCAACGATGCATGCACGCATGAGAACTGTCGATGTGGAAGAAACAACTGCTCGTTTCTTTCGTGTTTTCACTTCCATTACATCTGTCTCTCTTTCTTCTCCTTTTTCTTCTCCTCTTTTCTGCTTTCATAATAGGTCGCGTCCCAATATTTGACGGTTTGTCGGGCTTCTTTTCACAAGCTAAACCTTGCATAGGAGATTTAGTCTCGAGCTCTCTGCATCGATATTCTCCCGCAATGCATGCAGCTATGAAGTTATTCTATCACAAGGACTGTAGATAAAATCTCTGTAGGATCACTCGATAAGAGCTCTTCTGTCTTTCTCGAGCCGGATGGGGTGTATGTACACTAGTACCCTCTACACATCGGGTGTATATACACCCGAACTGAAAACACCCCAGCTATCATCCTCTTGTCCGTCACATATACGAAACTTTTCTTCGTTCGTTCCCACTTTTGTCACCTGTTGAAGGCTGTGTATTCGAAGGATTCTTCGGTATTTTCTTGTTTAGCATACAGTTCTTTCGCAAACAGATTTCTATTCTCCATTTGGATTTGAAGAAGTCTATCTGCAACGTTGAGGCGTAGGAGGAGGAGGAGGGACTGTACTTCCTCTACAGTTTTCGCCTGGATCATTTGTTTAACCTTTCTTGCTTTCGTATCAACAGTTCTTTTCACTCCAAGCGCTTCTATCTAGGACTGATATGTCAC
>NW_027162245.1:4404-4754 GCF_002600585.1 Cystoisospora suis
TCTCTTGGGACATATTTTCTTTCTCTCTCCTCCATAGAGATATGGCATTCTCATCTCTCTTCCGTCTGCTCTTTCTCATTTTCTCTTCCTAGACTTATCTTCTCTTTCTCACAATGAAAGGCAAACCACCTCGTTTCTCTCCTCCTTCTGCGTCTGAGAAGGAGATAAACCAGACAGATGAAGTGGGCCCTCGAAAGAAAGTTAAAGTCCGAGATAGCGCATATCGACAAGCTCGCCATGAAGCTCGGCGACTGGCAAGAGAAAGGAAAGAATGCGAGGAGAAGCTCTTAGAGAAGACTACGAAGAAGAATGATACACAAACTGTTGACACCTCTTCTTCTTCTTCGTCT
>NW_027162246.1:0-290 GCF_002600585.1 Cystoisospora suis
TGGGACTGTAGACACGCCACGAGCTTTGCGTTTCACCCCCTACCAAGTCTTCGCATAGAACCCGTTCACGCGAAAAGTGACAGCGGGGGCAGCGCTTACACCGCCCTGCCGGTAGCAAGCCACCTGCTTGGCTTTTATCACCACCGAGGACGCAGGAAAGGCAATCTTGCTTACTTGACACATCACTGTCCAACCACGGGGGCGGGAGATAGGTTCTGGAGCCTTCGCTGTCGTCACCTTGTTCACTACCACCGCTTACTGACGTGCCTCTACTGCTTGTTGAGTCGCTC
>NW_027162247.1:0-335 GCF_002600585.1 Cystoisospora suis
TCCTTCCACGTATCTACAGCAGCCGAAGAAGCAGCTGGGGTTTTCAAAGTAGACCTGAGGAAGCAAAAGAATCAAAGCAAGAACAACGGAAATGTTATCAACAGATTGGAGATAATTCCTTTGAAGAGGGTCAGGAAGGAGATACGAAAGAAACAAGTAGAGTTCATCGGTTTCATAAAGATAGAACCAGTTGAAGGAATGAGAGAGGAGTTATCAAGACACAGAAGGAAAGGAGAAGGGAGTCGTCTTCCAAGCCAAAGAATAAAGGAGCTAGGAGGGAATATAGATTCGGAAACAGCCAAATTGATAGATGAATTCAAAGACGTTTTTACTTA
>NW_027162248.1:0-132 GCF_002600585.1 Cystoisospora suis
CGCGATGTGCCGTGTGCATAAGAGAGTCGGTGTTTTTGTGCAAAAAACTCGATGCACGTGCGGGAACTGTTGTAATATGAATGGCTCCTAGAGAAGCCTAACGTTTCGGCTCGGTTTGAGCCAGAAAGCATC
>NW_027162248.1:647-17604 GCF_002600585.1 Cystoisospora suis
CACCAAGAATCATTACAGCGTGCTTGCCTCTGACACTCGGCCGTGCGTGACTGTTTCCGTTTCACCCCACGGATGATACCGCGGCCGGACCAGGCTTGTTTTGCTGCAGGCTTTGGCTTGTTCTCTCCTGGGGGTAAAGCTAGTTCCATACTGATAGGCTTCTCCGATGAGGCCTGAAGAGCGCATTCAAAATACAGATGCTCAATCAATGTGTGTTCCGTACTGGCATCGAGAAGGCTGCTACGACAATTGATAGCAGTACGACTACATCACCCATTTAGAACACAGGGAAAAGAAAAATGGCTTTTACATGTAACTCTACAGGTACACTTCTGGGTTAGGAGGCTGAGAGCAGCGGCTGGAGCTGCGCTCATTGGAGGAGGGAGAAAACCGATGGACGCGGGCGCAGATCGCGTAGACACTGTGTGTATGTGGTCACACTTCTATCTGCATGTGCGCGTATGGCTCCCCATCTCGTTAACAGCGTGTCTACACGTCACGCCCATAGAACCTGCTCACAAAACGATTCGCTGCTCTCGCCGCCGAAAAGGCGCAGCAGCAAGCAGTGCATATGGACAGCTGATGTGGGCATACCTGCTTTTGCTTCGGACAGGAAGCGCAAGATCAACGTAAAGAGCCGGCTGGAGAGTCACCCAAACGCCTCCCGCAGTAGGCTGACACTCCTAGATATAGAAGATGAATAGAAGTATGCAAAGGCCATACACACAAACACTCTTCAGACAGCGCTGTACCGCAACTTGCAACTACTATGGCTTGTTGGCGCCGCAGGAGCATGCCTCAACTGAAACTACGGAGACTGAGGATTCTGGTCTTCACAAGTGGACGACTATCCGGAAAGATTCAGCGGAACTTCGGACACCCTAAAGAAATGCCGCTCTTCGAAGGTTCGCCGAGGAATGCTTCACGAGGGCGCTCTCCCCCGCCGCATTCACAGACGCCTCATCTCACTGAATTGCACACCGAGGCTCCACGATACACCTCCAGTGAAGTGGAGGTAGCAGCCCAAGAAAACACAGGTGTTGGGCGTATGTTCCGTTCCTTTCTGAAGTGCGTAATGGGCCTGTGTAGTCGAGCCCGCCGGACCACCCGCGAGTCGTGCAACCGGACCTTGCAGTTGTCTGCAACGGCCGGCAGGGACAGACATGGACAAATAGATGCCCCCTTCCAGGTAACTGGGGACTGCAAGGTTTACTGCCATGGGTTGCTGTCGTCGACCGCGGCCCCAACAGCACAGACCCCACACACTCTGTTTTTTACCTCAAATCCCACCCCATTCACGTGAGCAGATGCTCTCGCTTTTTCCCGCTTAGCACAAGGCCGCTCGCCGGCGCCGCCAGCGGGATTCACGAGAGTTCCGGATGCCTCCGGGATTTCGCGAGACCCCACAGCGCCGCAGCCAACACTTGTAGACCGAAGTTGATGCTCTCACTGAAGGAAGAACCAACCCTGTTTCCAGTTGTCGGGTTTCTGCGTAGACCTGGTCCAACGAGCCGTTTCCTGGGTTGACTTTAGCAAACGCTGCACTGCCTTTCCAAAATCAGGGGAGACGAGGTCTCCTGAGCCCCCTGGCCATTCCTCTTGCATTCTGCCAGGGTCTAACCTGGCAGTGTCTACGCTGCAAGCTTACAAGTAACAGGTATTACTTCAAACCCCACGCAGCATGCGGGTTCGAAAACTCTGTGCCTGACAGCTGGAACACCCCCACAGACGAATGGCTAACCCCAATTCTCTGCAACGGAGAAGACAGAGACCGCTAGCCTAATAAGGCACTGCGTGGCGGTGTTTGAGTGTGGCACCGTCCGGCGCTTGTGGCGGCCTGTCCGGGTTAGCATCGGGTACACTACACCTCACGGGTTCCCTACATCAACGACAGGATTCTTCGAGATCACCGGTGTACCAGGAACGCACATTGCGTAGATTCGAGACCACACAGCCACCTCTCTAAGCTGTTCAAAATGTGATATTTCACGGCGCTCAAACCTGCGGTCTTCGAGCTCTCCGCAGTGCGGAAGAAATATCCGAGGTTCGCGCACGCGAAGCCCTTTTTAACAATCTACGCCTTTTTGCACGCTTCTTCAATGACTCCTACTGAGGTTCACTAACAGCATCGCTCGGCGACGTCTGTAACAGTGTTGTCCCGATCGCCCTGTCCAGGTTTCTGGAGTTACCCATGGAAGAAAACTGCCAGGACGCGACAAACGAGGGGCCGCACCAGGAACGAACGTCTACCCGCCGGAGAGCCCAAGCGGCATGCTTCTCGCGTTTCCAGAGGGCTCGCCAAGTACAGACCATCTACGGGTTGAATGACATGTCACGCGTGTAGCCGCGCGTGAGACATGGGCCCCGCGACAACAACGGGTAGCTGGTCTAGATACCAGCGGCCAAAAACGTCAGCTGAACCCGTCCTCGTGCCCCGTGTTACATGGTTCTGCTTCTCACCAGGCCCTCACAATTTCCGATAACTAGCCGAACACAATCTTGCTTAACAACAAGCCCCGTGAATGAAAGCGACTGCGCATCCCTACGACATCTGTCCTTCCGCTCTCCCCAAGGAGAGAAGTTCACAGGTGACGGGAAAACACAAGAAGACGGGTACCCCAAAAAGAACAAACGCGAGCACGAGCACACTGCGGCAGGTGTGGTGCCAACTAAAAAAATGAAGAAGTGAACAGCAGTACTCAGTGAGATGGCTACCGCGCCGTATTCTGTTGAGAATCACACATCCTCAAACAAGATATATTCGGAAGTGCCCCCCCCTTCTCTGCCGGAAAGAATGTACAGAGGCAAAAAACGAATGCCCTGTACCACAGAAGAAACGACTAAACACATGCGGTGCGCCGGTCCCCCTAGTCGATACAGGACCACGTTTCCACCTCCCAACCGTCTGCAGCTAGAGAACCACGGCGTCCAAGAAAAGGAACGAGGTCACGATATCAACAACATGCACACAAAACAGCCAGCCTTTCACCTTACTCTCCTACAGAAGATGCTAGTGTCGCCATGAAAAGTGCACAGTCAAATACTGTAGTGGGACTGAATGCTCGAGTACTTCTTGTTGTATGAATATGCAGAGACGCAGGAAAAACTTCCGAAAAAAGGAAAGCGGTCTTTTACATGTATGTATACATACTGAGACAACCATAGTCATACCAGATATGAATTTCCCCCATTTCCCTACCACCTGAAGACAGCCTCCGTCTCTTCCTTGCCTCCGAGAGTGACAGGAAGGAACTCTGCATCGTTGCTTCTCCTGGCCGCAAACACCCCCATACCCGGGACCACCTTCCTAGCTGACATACGTGTTGTATGGACGACAAAACAGCTGCGCGAATCAGTAATACACGACAGTTACACAAAGTGGCGACGGACAGAAAAACGATACCAACCAACAAAAGTGATACCAAACAGGGAAGAGGACAATTGATTGCTTCTACAAGCAACAAGAAAACTTCTGTCCCTTCCTTACTCTACTTTCCCCTTCTCTGTTCACACCCGCAGATGGCTTTGCTCGTTCATCGAAGAAGAAGAATACTCGGGTGAAGTAGTAGCAACAGCCTTTACACCCACCACCCGTTCAACAGCGGGTCCGATCCAAGCTTGATACCTCTGCGAGTATAATGGTGCCCAGAAGATCCGTCATATGGGCGTATTCTTAGATGACAGTTCCCGCTCTTCGAAGTCGTGCTGTCCCCAGCTCATCCCCGTTTTCTTTCAATATCTGCTGCTTCAACTGAGTCAGTTCGCGCTTCGCTCGAAAATTTTGAGGGTCGAGCTGCACCACCCGTTGTCTGTACGCCAGAGCCTCCTCGTAGCGACCATCCATCTCGTAGCAGTGAGCTACTAAGGACAAGACCTGAGACCACACAGAAGATGGAATGAAAAACACAGATGGGCCCAGTACATGTACACGAAATACTGTAAAGCATGGTTCCTTCCTTCCCTCCCTGCACAGCAAAAGTTGGATTTGCATCACTAAACATGAGTGTATCTGTAACACGAACACCTGCAAGACGCCAAGACACACTCCGACTCACTTTGGACAGGCCAATACAATGGATCTCGGCTAACTCCACAGCGTGTACATGTAAGATACAGTCCAGAACATAACTGGAGCCTCTCCAAGTGTTGCCCCGTACTGCACGCGCTGATAGACAAACCCAGGGACTCAGGGCTCACCATAGCGCAACAACTCTTCACCCCCTGAAAACCCACTGGTCAACTTACGCATGCAGGAAAATGCGCTTTGACCGTGACGAGTTCGGCGTGGCCGAGCCTGTCTGTCGTCGTACCGGCACTGGCTACAAGTTTCATGCTACAGTGAAAATCAGTTACTCGTTCACAAGAAAAAAGACGCTGCATGTCTGGCGCCTAATTGATGCTGACCAACAGAATGCACGGAAATTTAGAGCTGTCCAAATCCTTTAGGTAAGCTCACTTGGTGATCTGCAGGTTCCAATACCATGAGTTTCTGAAAAATTCTGAGAGCCTCCTCCCTTCCGCTTTCTCTCCTCATGAGGCATGTCCCCAAGTTGAAGAGAGCAGCTTTGTAATGTGGCTCCACTTGTAGAGCTCGTCGGAAAGCTTGAATAGCCGCGTCCTCCTGTCCAAGGAGCTGAAGAACAACTCCGCGACGATAAATGAAGACGACGATGTGGGGAGCTAGATTTGTTGCCTTATTATAGTACCTTAGTGCCTCCTCCTTATCACCGTGTGTTAGGTACAGCTGGGCGATTTCATCGCAAATTTTCGCACACAAAGCGTCGTCTCTCTTCCTCTCATCCTCATCGCTTCCTGGAATGCTCCCCGCTCCCCCTTGAGTGCTTGATGACGGAGGTGGAGGGACTGTTAGAGCTAGGGAGCTGGAGCTACTCTGGAAAAATCTCCCTTTGAACGCGGCTGCTGCAGGTGGTACAGAGGTTGAGAACTGAGCACCTCTTTTCTTTGATTGCCCGCCCAAAGACATATCATTTATGTCCTCTTCAGATGCTAATCGAGAAACATCTCCACTACTCGTAAAAGCAGTCGACGCTGCACTGCTGCTTCCACCAGCAGGCCGCTGCTCCGACGGCGACCCACCCTCCTGACAGGTGTCCGACACGGCAGTCGAGTCTTGGCACGCATCAAAACACCCCACCCCAACTCCTCTTGGTGTCATGAAAAAAGTGCCTGGTGGACAACCGGCTGCGCCATTCACTGATTGCCGCGAGCGATCCCCTTGCAACTCCGCTGACATAGGTAACCCTACTAAGTGCAAAACATGTCCAGCCTCGTTGGGGCTGCTTGGGCTCCCCCCTGAGGTACGCGGGAAATCCAAAGCCGCACTGTACGCGTGCAGCGCGAGATCGAAGTTCCGGTCGCGGTAAAAACGTGCCTTGGCTAAAGCTTCTTCCCTGAACAGACGGCATTACGCACGCATACACTCATAAAAACACAGCTCATACCAAACGGCTAGGCTGCCACCGCGGAACCGTAAAGGGAGACACAACCGAATAAATGAAAACATGAAGCACTGGCGACAACTGTAGGCATCTAGTACTTCTCTGCAAGGATGTCACGAAAATACCGATACTGAGACGAAATGAGAGCGAGAGCGCGCATTGCAGAGAGCTTGCGGCTTTCCACAGAACTGACAGCGAGACTCGGTGTTGTGCACACGCACCTGGACTTGTACTGCTCCATTTTCCTGCCTCCAGACTGGCAACACATCGCTCCGCAACGACTTTCTGAAGAATGCATGGCAGATCTCTGCCCCGCGTCCATCACATGATGAACCGGAGAGCACTCCGCATTGGCCATGCTTGAGTAGCCGTAATGGCTACCACGAGGGCTCTGCAAAGAATTGCCCATTTTGCATGCACGAAGGAAGATACCTAGCCGACAAGATGCCAATGATGCACGAGGTTGACCAGAAGGTTATGCTTCCCAAGGTGAGCAGTCGAAGCGGAAGGCGGTAGACGAGATAGCTGTCGCCGTTGACTAGGCGATTACTAGACATGCACCTTCGGAGAAGAGGCGAGATTTGACACCGGCGAAAAAAAAGGCGCCCTTCCACCAAGTGATAGCAAAGAAAAAGAAGCAGATCGAGTACAGCCTATCGAACTGCGGAGGGCCACTAGAGCCTGCTCGAGCTGAAGACCAAAACACCGGGACAACCGAGGCTGCACACCAAAGCCCAAACAAGTTGGCAAAAACACATGTCGCAAGGCGAACCCTCTGAAAACGACTCAAAAAGAAACACAGCACTACAGGCGCCCATCTCACAAGCAGCTGTAACAATACAGAACCGCAAAGCCGCACGAGCTCCGTAGACAGGACTGGGCAGCCGAGGATTTCAGCCGTGTTTCGGGTTAGGGACGATCACGCACGAAAACGCACGAAGCGAAAGTGGTACTCGTCTCCCGACAACCGCACAAAAGAATTCTGGAAGAAAAACGAGAAAGTGTCCTTCCACGCCCTCCGCCACCATAAGCATGAGGCTAGACGGCGTAAAGATCACGCGCGAAGTCTCATTACTCCCTGGAGAAAATGACTCGGGAGCACAGGCGCAAAGGAGCCCCGTAAGAGACAATTTCAGACGAACTGGATTGAGGCATGTTCCACTTTGTACCAAACATCGATGGATTTCTTTTTGGCCTGCCAACACGTTCCTGGCACGTCTTCACCGCCCTAGCGTCGTCGGTTGTAGCGAGCTGCTCCAGCAAGCGCTGCTGCTTTGCACAGGCCGGACCGATCCCGGGAAAGAGTTGGCAGCAAGAATTTGTCGTCTGGGCGCGTTCTCTTGAAACGGAACAAGGCGGCATGAGAAGAGTGCCACGCCGTTCCAAAAGATAACGTTTATTTCTCGTCAAACGCCTGAGACGCGCGGCTCGCCGAACTCAACAGCTGAGTGCTGGCTACCTTCGTGGAGTGGTGGTGGTACACAGCCGTCGAAGAGTTGCGGAAACTCAACCGCGCTCCCGAAGCGCGGCTTACCGTAGTGGGCCGCGGCGTTTCGCCTGCAGCTGCGTACCTCCAGCTCAATGCTGTCACACAAAATAGACGCTGCAACACAGGTTAGACGTGAGAAGACTGAGGGGGACAGATTCCCACTAGAGGCTGAAAAGCTCGCCACACGTTATTTGGAACAGACGCCACGGGCCGTCTTCTGTCGATGAACGAGGGTTCTCAATGCTCCGGTTGAGCCGTACCCACTCGACAGCTAGCCGTCCCGGCAAGAGAATTTCCGTATTCGCCATGAGCACTCCTGCACCTCTGTCACTGAAAGGGAGTGCCCTCAACCCCTACAGTAAATGGGATCAGATGGCAAGAAAAGGATTTAACATTCGTCTCGCAAACCCACAGTAGTGCGCGAGTGCGGGCTGCTCTCCTACAGAAAATGACACTCTGGTTCGCCACTGCCACAGGTGCCTTGGTTTCCGAAGCCTTTCTCTACTGACGTAGAGAGCCGGAGACACAGTCACGAACGCGTTCCGGTTGGTGCCCGGCTGATGCTTCCAGAAACGGCGACCTCTCGCTGGAGTATAACGGCTGACGAACACCCGACGAAAGCGCGATCCGTTCCTTTCGCAGCGAGGACTCACCGGAGTGGCGTCCTAGGGACCCTCCAGACGTGACCGGCCCTGCAGAGCAGGGCAGAGGAGGAAACATGGCATAGCCCCACGCGGGACATCGAGCAGCAGTGAGAACGCAGCGCAACGCGGAACTATACTGGTGCTATCAGTTTCTTCGCTGTGCACACCATCGAACTGCAAACACTGAAGGGCGCGTCTTCCACCTCAGAGAGGCAGGAGCCAAATCAACTTGGGAAGAGACGGCGGGGTTACAAAAAAAAAGTGTGTATATCAGAGAGGGAGCTTTCTTTTCCTACAGCTTTTATTCGTTTTGGGTTCAACAGTCGTCTGTCTGCCAAGTAGAGGAGAACCGCTGCGCCGGCGTGAGAGGGGGTACTGGGAAAAAAGTGTTCTCAGCGCCATCATCTTCTTGTATTGCTTTTTCTTGCCGGCTGGTTCTTGCTTTCCAGCCAGTCTACGCTTCCAGTGTTCCTGCCGCCGTGACTTGTCTCTTCGGATGCTCTGCTGGTCCGTGAGGGGCTTGAAGGTATGTGTGCAAGCTCCGCTGTGCGAATTTCAACTGCGCTTCTGGTGCAGTCGAGAAGGACACGAGATTCCTGTTCAAGAAGCTCATATTTACAGTACGGTAAAGACGATAGACAGAGGAAAGCGACGACTCCCGCCTATTCGTGCCTGCTCGGCTTGTCCATCGACTGCTTTGCTTCCTCGGTCGGAGCCACTTCTTTTGTCGATCCTGTCGAAAGCACACGCGGGTACACAGGGGACACGAGACACCCGCGCACGAAGCTCATATTTGCAGTACGGTGCAGAGACATAGACGGAGTTAAGCGTCGACATACCGCACTGGCACGGTTACTTATGCTAGACGGTCCGAACCGCGACCCCGTTGGCCCCCCGCTTCCTCCCCGCCTTTACCTGTTGCCGCCATAGCCGAGAGGACACCAAAACAGGGTCACACATTCCATGCTGCCGGTCGCGACTAAAGTTCTCCTCCACGTGTTGCGCCTTTGCTAGGCGCTCTTGGTCGCTGCCCGGCGCTGTACCGCTGTCTTCACTAAAACAACCCCGTTCTCACATTCCCTTCGCGCGTTCAAGGAAGTCATCGGGCATCTACAGGTACAACACTGAGAACGGACCGGCTTGGGATGACCCCTGGGAAGCAGTCGGGAAATATCAAGCATATCTATTCCTGTCATCCTCAACATCACCGCGGCGCATTTTGCGTTTACTCACGAGGAGTCCGTTTTGTCTGCCCGCGTCGAATATGTTGCATCTTCAACCACTTCGTCTCGTAGCAGAGCCTTGTTTGTGAGCCAGCTGTAGCTATTGAGAGGCCCTGGCCATTGAAGTGAGACATTGTGCTTAGCGTCCAAGTGCAACGTGTGTGAAAAAGAACGGATTCTACTCTGGAATGTGTGAGTTTCGGGAAGTGTGTGAGAAGTGCTCGAACAGACGTTCGTGGCAACCTTGGACTAAAACCGGGTGCAGATTGTCTGTCTGGCGCATGTCTGAGAGTCCCCGGCCTTTAGTCAAGTTTCGGACCAAGCTCATTGCTTCCGAGGAGTTTTTTCCCAGTAGATCACCTTTCTGGAATATCTCCAAGCGCAGTGATTTTTCGGTGATTTCACCGGATGCAAAGTGGAGAGCCTCGGTGAACGACTGTCGATGAATGAGTGAGCTAGCAAAGGGAGCTGAGTTTCCTAGATCCTTTAGTTCGTTGAGCTCCCTTTAGCTTTGACAGTGAGCTACTCCCTCTTCCGTATCCTGAGGGGCCTGCCCACGACACGTAACGAGAAACCGTCCTCAAAGTTTCCATGGGTTTTAATTGCCCCCTCCCGTCACGCTTACGGTGGAAGCCGCCCACAGGAGAGAACTGCCGGCACATCCGGACCTTTTTGTGTCCGATGGTTGTTACGTAGAAGGTTCACATGATCCTTGACGCAGGAAGGTAGACCACTCTACAACTCTGGCGGCTGCATATAGAAACTGCGGAGAAACGAAGAGAAGGCACGTAACATCGTGGCAGTAGCGGAGCGACGACTCCTAAGGAAGCCTGAGTCCGATTACGTGACATACAGCAAGGCCTGAATTTCGGGTCCACGTCGGATGTAATAGACTACCTAGGAGGAAATGCGTGAAGGACGAAGGGGGAGTATGGAAAGCAATGAAGAAGTGCGTGAGTTCCCGATACGAGTAAGGTTCAACAGTTCAATATACCGGCCGTGCTAGCACAGGAAGTTGTCGCGGACAACCCGAACAACGCGTGGTGCTGGTGTTTGACCGGAGTAATGCCGTGCCCCGGGGTGAGACTTCGTAGTCTCTGCGAATCGCACCAGAAGGTAGAACGCGACTTCTCTGTCAGCCGGACTGCTCTGATTATCTCTGTGCCCCTAACTACGCCCGGGAGACGCCGTACGCTTACCGTACCCTATTTCGAATGTGAAAATTATGCACACACGACCCTCGGGCAGTGGCAAAGCAAGCCTGTCTCGCACACGGGTCCGAGGCTCGCTGGCCAGTACACTGTACTAGGTTTTGCCTCTTGAAACAACAAAAAAAGTCCTTTTTTTGCACGAGTGACCTTCCATCAGCTGGAATCACCGTCATGAAGCATGTACAACGAAAATCAGGCACCCTCCAATCCGGCGAGCAAAAATCGCAACAGCTGCCTTACCGCCACGAAGCGCTCGGGAGCTTGAAGAGTCACAAGCGCACCTTCCACATCCGGCCACCATGGCACAAAAACAGGCCCTCCACTCGTGGTGAGCGAGAGACTCTTTTCACGATTTTGACAAACAGATCCTTTCAGTAGCGGTTGCATAGGGCGCTGTACGGCGCTGCTGCTAGCCGCTTTATAAGGAACCACGCTACCGTCCACAGACGCCGAACCGAAACCAGCTGGCAGAAGTTCAACACCACGCCGCGAGCCGCACCCGGCTTCAAGATGGTCGCGAACAGCGTGACAACGGAGGCCCGCCTGTGCGCATTCCCTGTCAGTCTCCTGAGCATGCCATTGTGAGCCATCTTGCCCGGTCAACCTTGCTTGGTCCTGGACCTCAACACTTGCTGGACAACTCCGGTCCGCGTGGAAGTCCGGACTCGGACGGAGAGACGAACACGCGCGGTCTCCGAGGACCCCATTACCACTGTTGAAGAGATTTTCATCCGCAGAACACTCAGGCGGCAATATCGGTGATGCTGTATTCGTCAGAGGCGTCCTGTCGATGCCTTTTGGTTCCGACTGATGCAGAAACGCGCTTGATCGCTTGCTCTCAACGAACGCACGCCCGAAGCTACTGGCGTCCTTATCCCCTGCCCGGCAGTGTGATGTACGAGACGCTTCTGAGCCGTGCGCATGTTCCGACGAGAGACAACCGACAAGACATAAACGAGTTAGAGAGGCAATTGAGCAGACCAGTTCCCAGAATGTCCAAAAGCAGAGCCCACGAACCTCGGAATGACCATTAGCTAAGGAGTTAGCGTTCCTCAGCTTCTGCAAGTACAAGAAAACAAGATCCCGTTTCCCTAGGGGCCGTTGCGCAAAACGACGACAGGTCCGACTAGTCGATTTTAGCATGAATCCAGGTCGGTCAGCCAAGTGCTGTACATCATGAGACTCGACCGGGACGGCAACCCACAGCTTCCCAACAAGCTCCTCCAAGCGAGTGCGAGCCACGAGCGCAACCCAGTGATCAAGCTGGACAGCACAAGTAGACGGGAAGGATATCGCTTTAACAAAAACTGTCTTGCACATGTCCAGCATATCTGTCGATGAAACAGCGTCTGACGGCTCCGAGCGTATTGGCATCCATACACAGCAGGACAGCCCAAACAGTGAAAAGTCGTCGTTGGCCGACCGTCCGTCACCTCTTCTTGCGCGTAAGGATCGGTTCCTGTGACGGGCGCTCCGCCGTCTTCGCAATGACGCCGTAGTACACTGGCGACCCTCTAATGCTTGCCCTGCTGAGCATGCGCCGGGGGTCTCACCCCCAGCAAGCGAGGAACGTGCTGGGGACTTTCCTGTTGCTGATAGCTGGTTGATACAGCCACGGCTACAACCGTGGGTTACTGTACCTTCGCCGTCAGCTTCGGATCCATCCTCCCCTGGTTCACCACGAAAACAGGGTCGTGTTTCCTGCATTGAAGAGGTTGTACCACAGTGCGTCCTCTCTGTCGATCCCGTGTGGTCATCGGTACCCCAGTTCCCAGCTGCTGCCACTGTGTCAGACGGGCCTACCGGCCGTCCTGTCGCCTGAGCGTCGATGTTTGATACGTCTGTGAGCTGCACGCCGGCAGCATCTGAACAAACCTGCCGTTCAGCGAGACCGCCGTGTGCATCCAATGAATCTCTTATATGCACGTGGCTTCTTCCAGCCGGCGATACCACAGCCCCACTTCCTGAAGGCTGCGCCCTGCAATCCTGAACAAGCCCATTAGTCTCGAGTGATCGTGAACGGCCGCTGCCAGGGGAGAGAGCTGTAGACGAAAGGGACATCTCACGTTCCCCCGGACGCATCCGCCGTGACTGAGCAGTTCTGAAATTGCACGAAGCAGAAGATCGAAGCTTGCGGCGCGCTACAGCTGACTCAGAGCTGCAAGCCGTCCTTGCTGTGCCACTCGTGACCGCGGTTGCAGTCGTCGTTGGCAAACTTCTGAGAAGAAAAGCTTCATCCCCATGCTTCACCGACTTCTTTTTCTGTTTGGGAAGAAGTCCAGCTTCACGACCAGACAGAAAGCGCCGCGCACCGGCGCGCCCCAAAGACGCGCTCGGCGACGGAACTCCTTGTGTCGCCGCCTTCGCGACATCAGTTTTCCTGCGGACCCACGACCGACTGCCGTTCAACGATTCCCCTTCCAAAGTCGGACGCGGGGCGCCCTGCATCCTCGGCGGAAGAGAAGCAACGCCTCCGCTTGAGTATGTGGATACCAAACCTTCGGCAGCTTCGGATTGCGAGTAAGATAGAGACTTGGACGGCTTGCCAGTCGAATTCGACAAACCCTGAACCCCTGTATGCGGTAGTCGGTCCTCTGCGCGTTCGATAGACTTCCGGTGAGGCCCCTGCTCATCCATGGAAATAGGAACCGAGCCACAAGTGTCAATTCCATCCCGACAAGCGAAGCCACCCTCGCGCGTCCGTCCCCGTGAGACGGTACTCAACTGCCGGGCGAAGCCTCGCTGCTGGTTCTTCCCCCCCCTGGCACCGTCCAAAAAAGCGGGGGAAGGTGGCAACGCTGTGCGACACTCTCCTGAAATACACAGTCTTCTCGGAAACTGTTTCTTTGACGTTGACTTATGCACTGGAGAGGCAGGTGCGAGAAGAGAGAAATAGACGATCACCAGAGCTTCGGAAACTAGAGGCTCTTTGACTCGGCGATCCAGAGGACTTTCCACTGTTGCGGAGAACCCGGCTGTGGTCTCCAGGTCGTAATCTGCCGTACGGCACACAGCAAACATTGCCTCACCACGATCTATAACGACGTTCAGCCGGCCCCGCCCCCGCTACCCCGTGCTACCATATGCAAGCAAAAGTGCTCAGCATCCAAAACTGACTGGAACTAAATCTCAACCCGACCACTCGTGTGACGCCACCATTCCCGACTGGACAAAGCCACTTTTCCTGAAGACACTTGGAGAGCTGGTTGCACAAAAACTTATCGGTTATAGACGGGGACTGATGCGTCGTCGCCACAAGCCAATTACAGGGAGTTCCGCGCATCGCAACTATCCTGGCGGTACACCCCCCTGCTAGGGAAACTAGATACGCTCGTCCGCGTGCCGTCACCGCGGTCGTAACGAACAGTAACCGACTGCCCGGCCTTGATAGGCAATACGCGCCTAGATCGACTCCCGTGACCGGACCAGGTGTCTCAGCAAAGAAGGCGCTCCAGGACAAACACAGAACACAAAGATCCTAATCACTGGTTAGCGCAATGTAGGCACAGAAAATGGGAGAACTGTTGTCGGCTCTTACCGGAACGGAGCGATGGGTTACCGTTGACTTCGAGCAGCCAGGCTTTGCAGTTACTGTCTAGAAGAATATCAAGACCGATGATTTGAAAACACCGCGATCTCGGTGACGGCTGACGATAAACGCTGGTATACTTGAGCGACAACAGAGGAGCAAGGGACGACATGACCTTCCCGACTATCGCAACAATTTGAGACCATACCGCCTCCGTGTCGACATCTGTGAGCAAACAGCGACAAAAAATCGAGGCGACTACTGAAGCCAAGAGGCTGTGCTCCGCGCAGACACGAAATTCACGACTACTGCTCAAAATCCCACCAAATCTTAGCTGGCCCAACCGGAAGGTTAGCTGAACACATCGTTGCCTTGATGATGTGGAAGTAATGAGGTGTCCCGAAAACACAAATATCCACAGCCTGGCGTCTTTCTCGAGCAGTAGCGCGAGACATCGGACATAGAAACAACAGTAACAGACGGAACGAGACAAAGCAAACGCAACAGACGCTCACTGTTTTGTCTGAGTTCTTCAAAAACATCGTCTAGAAGTCGCTTGCTATTAGAGCGGTCGTGTACATGTGAGGCGCGCACGAAATGCTGATGATCCTTGTTGATGGCATAGTTGGTCAAATGCATGAATTCATTGTTCATGTTGTCAGGGCGAGGAGGCTGATAGTCCTCCGTGCAGAACCGCACCAGACTTCGCCGGGAGAGGAAAACCTGCATGGCAGAAAGCACGCGGGGCAGGGTGGACTGTCGGTGATAATGCGCAGTTTAGCGCTCGATACCCAGAAGCGGACCCCGCCAGTGCTAGCTGTCACACGGACGGACCGCACCCACAGAACATTCATGCGGCAGGCAGCTAGAACCACAATGCACTGGCACCAAGATTGCATGTGCCACTTGACGCTCACCCCACGTTCTGAAGGCTCTAGGGTCAGGGCTAGAAGGTACGAGAGCTTATGCACCGAGAAAGAGACCTACCTGAAGCTTCGGGGTGACAGAGGTCACCAGCACGTATACTCGGAAGTCAAATTTTCGATTGTTGAGAAGGTACGGATTGCAAATGTACTGTTGCACGATATAACCATCTTGACCTTCCAAGACATGATCGGGGACTTGATCAAGCCCTGAAACAAGTCGCAAGCCGGCGCCCTGGGCTCCTGCATCTGGCTTTAGAATGAAGACACGGTCCTTTCTTGCTGATGCCGACATATGCGTCGTGATGGTCTTAACCAACCGCGTAGCTCCGCCAGTCTTTGTCTCCGCCGGTAAACTTGCCGACCAAGATGGCAAAAGGCTAAAACCGCTACTTTGTGAACGCCTGGTCCCAGTATCTGTTGGGGGGCAAGCCAGCGCCGTCCCCGTTCGTTGAGGCCTGCCTCTCTGAGTGCCTCCAAGAGAACCCTGAGTAGAACTCTTATTGATACTTCCGTCTGGCTTGAGCCAGCTGGCGCAGAACTGTGAAGGATCTATAGCAGGTCCTCGAAGCGCCTCCTCAACAGCGGCACGGTCCTCAGGTAGAAGCCAGGTTTTCGGAAAAAAAGAGAACCCGTCGGGATCAAGCCGAGCCATCGAGCACATGACGCGGGCCAACCACCGTTTCTTGGCAAATTCGTGGAAGCCAGGCAGCCGGTTAACAACTTGGCAAGCAGATCCGTAGTCGAGGTGCTCGGAGTCGGTTATGGCGGAACCCAGCCACGCCACGTCTCCTGTGTACGCAGAAGAGAACAGGCTCAAGGACACCCGTGCACGCCTCCTAGGCTACTGCCCAAGAAACTAAGATTTCCCAGAACCTGTTCACGGAAACCGGCATTTGACAGGCCCAGTTGGTAGCTTCTCTGATATATCCGTGACGAGATAAGAAAGCACCCTTTCGGCCAGACACCATCTTCAGGGCCTGGTGAATCTTTATTCGAGAAAGGACTGACCAGTGTGCTTTCCCTTCCGATTTGGTACCCAAACTCCTTACAGTGAAACAGCCGCAGCTTCCCAGAGACATACCGCCATACATCAACAAAAGAAAAGAAACCTGCTACGGGGGCGTGTTGACCAAGCGCTCTGCCGAGCTCCACCTGCATCGTGCAAGGATCCCGCCTGAACGACTTGCTTGGCGCAAGGTTGGGGCACCTTCACAACGCCGAGGAGCTTCCGCTGGCAAACGAGGTCTTGACGACACGAATCGGAAGAACAGGGCTCTTCCGCGGACCTGTGCCTACCGGTTGCGAAGAAAGACTCGTTCGCCCGCCATCCTAAACTCCGGATACAGTTCTGCAAAAGCGGCTTCTCCTTCCCTGCTTGAGTCAAGTCAAGCGTGACGAGCGGGGCCTTGCTCCGTGACTTTTCTGACCCCGCCGTCCGCTGGCTCAAAGTGCAAGAGGCACCTCCGTCGCATCTTCCTGGCACCAGGGACTTGAAGCCCTGTAGCAACGAGCCCAGGTACCGCCGAAGTAGCTCAACTTTTTCTGTTGTCTGAGCGAAGTGGGCACGAAACTTTCCCGGGGGGCTGGTAAAACCCGAGCTCGATGACGAAGACCCCGAGGACAGCGACGGAACCGAAGCCTCGCTGACGGAGCACAGGAAAGTGTCAAACTGCCCCGCTCCGTCCCGATCCCCATCAGAAGCAAAAGAGAAACTCTCGGAGATGTCAGCGGAAGATCTGCATGAGCGTCTACTGTCTCCGACGAGGTCACCTTGAGAAATGGCATCTTCCTCATGTGAAATGCTTTCGGGTTCAGAGCACTCTCCTGGTGATTCCAGAGAGGGCGCCATGGAAGCAAAAGCCGGTGACACTCATGAAAACAGAATTATTTGCACTCGAAACAACTTCGTACGCGCGACAAGCCACACGTCGCTCAATACGGCGGGGCTGGCGGTTCAGCCCGGGCTAGACCGCCAGCCCCCTAAAAAACACAGAAACGGCAATCCCTCGCGGAATCTCCCCAGCAAAAAAAACCTCCTTCGCTACATTTGTTCAAGTGACCGCTGTTCACATGGAATATTTGCAGCGGGGTCCGTACCCAGAGAAAGCCACTGGCAACACTACGTCTGGACGGCTGCCATCCAGCTTCACAAGACGCGGGGCCCTCCACAGCGAGATCGCCGTCTTATACAGAAACTTGGGAACACTACATGAGCCGTACGAGTACCACTGAGCCAGTGTGGCGCGTGTAATACCGTGTTTCGAAATATGTAACCGTCAGGCTATGAAACGTTCTCAAGACTAGGCGTCTACTCGGCGTTCCCCTCGCAGACTCTGTCCAAAGCCAACAGACTGGTAGCACTCGTTCTTACTATTTTTTCTGTACCCAGCCTGTCACCGGGGCGTAGTGTAAGACTTTTTATTGTCTGTGTTGTTGAAGACCGCTCAGTCCTGCCTGGACCGCGCGGGGCCTGCAC
>NW_027162249.1:0-342 GCF_002600585.1 Cystoisospora suis
GTGGATTGCCCCTTGGATTGCCTATCTTGCTATGATCTGGTCGTTCTGGCATCGGTGCGTTCTCACAGCGATCGTCATTCCTAAAAATAAGGCATTATTTGATGACGATCAGGGCAGGATTGTAAAATCCTGACACAGCGATCGTCATTCTTAAAAATAAGGCAATATTTGATGACGATCAGGGCAGGATTGTAAAATCCTGACATTTCCCCGACTCCCGTCGAAGGATTCCTCTCTTTTGGTTGGAGCCTTTCTGAGGGTGTGTTCCTAATTGGTTTGGAAGTAAAGGAAGCTCGGTAAGCTCCTTTCTGACTGTTCTCTATCGTCTCCTCACATTTCCTC
>NW_027162250.1:0-221 GCF_002600585.1 Cystoisospora suis
CCCCCGTCTGTCCCAGTCTCCACCGCATCTGTTGAAGAGATGGACAGATCTCATAGAGGAGAGAGATACAACACTGCTGTCGAGCAGGCCGCTCGGGTGCATCAGATGCACGATGATCGGATGAACGTTGTGTCAAGACATATAGCCGTACACGGGGAGGGAAGGGGGGAGCAGCAAGGGTGCGAAGGACGAATGAACGACATAACAGAAGGATCTGTACA
>NW_027162251.1:0-318 GCF_002600585.1 Cystoisospora suis
GGGGTATTGGTTGGACAAGATTTTAGATTTTAACATCGAGGTGGTATACAAACCAGGGCGCCAGAACGTAGTGGCGGATGCAATCTCGCGGCGCCCAGATTTCATAACAATAGTAACGCGAAGTCAGGAAAAGCAAAAGGAAAAGGAAGGAGTTTTAAGAGGAGAATGGGATGAGGAGTATGAGAAATGCAAGGACTTCAGAGAAGTGTGGAACACCGGAGGATCGACGAGCGGAGGGAGCGACGACGTCAAAGGAGCGGAGAGAGCCATTCTGTTCCAACAGCGAGAATACCAAAGAGAGTCCAACTTCCTGTGGGT
>NW_027162252.1:0-432 GCF_002600585.1 Cystoisospora suis
GATTGTAAAATCCTGACACTACACCGGCCAGAGAGAGGAAAGGGGTACGCCACGAGCAAACAAAGGAGTTTGACGCCTCCTAGAGGAAGCTGAAAGTTAAAGGGGGACGCCAGAAACCTATTGGGAGCATCCCAGGGGCCTGGAATCGTGTTTCGTGTAGGGGAAACCCATGACCCCGTTTCCGTGATCTAGTATAGAACGCGTGACGTTCACAGCGGCTTTGCGCGGCACCTCGGCCCCGCACCGCCTCGAAAGTAGTTTAGCTGGATAGAGGAAAAGAAGAGGTATCTAGAGATACCCGAATTATAGTCGTAAAAGCAAATTTAGGAAAATCGATATTCTGCACCAAAATGGTAGCGGACCGGCGCAGGTGCCGTCCAGCCCGCACCTCACGCATAGTGGAGCACGAATTTGGCCGATCTCAGCGACCAG
>NW_027162252.1:809-1059 GCF_002600585.1 Cystoisospora suis
TTTCTGGAAGTTCGCAACGACCGGACTTCCCCACTCACCCGCGCGGCCACGCCAAGCAGCGTGGCCACTGCATAGCGTACACGCGAGTCCCGTAGGGCTCCTCGGAGAGCCTAATTGTCAGGATTTTACAATCCTGCCCTGATCGTCATCAAATAATGCTCTATTTTTAAGAATGACGATCGCTGTGAGAACGCACCGATGCCAGAACGACCAGATCACATCAAGATAAGCAAACCAAGAGGCAATCCAC
>NW_027162253.1:0-161 GCF_002600585.1 Cystoisospora suis
CTCCTCACCGCCTCCTTCTTGTCGTGAGCCTTCGCGGTGTCTCTGGAAAAATTTCCTTAGATGAAAAATGAATAAAAATCAATTTTCAAAAAAGGGTACACTATTTTCCTATCCGCGAAAAAAGTTCCTCGCAGTGCCCACCACTTTGTAATAATGTTGTC
>NW_027162253.1:747-1023 GCF_002600585.1 Cystoisospora suis
GTCTGGGCAGCCGCCCTGACATCTTCGCCTTCACTGCTTCGGCTATCTCGGCCACCAGGTTGTCTATGAAGGAGCTCCACCATCTCGTCCCGCCGCAACGTCGGGTAGTCCGTTCCCACCTCGTTGAATTGCCCCAGCTGATTCTGCACGGTGGTGGTCTGCTGACTCGTAGCAGTTGTTCTCGAGCGCCACGTTTCGAGGTAGCTCCAAAGTGACATTTAAGCAACCGTTTTAGACATTCCCAGCCTCTAGGCTTTTGTTATCCGGAATAGCGAC
>NW_027162254.1:0-292 GCF_002600585.1 Cystoisospora suis
TACCGGCGTGTCCCCTTGCACGCCCTGCTGATCTATGTGATCGGCTTCTGTTCTTCACGGATAATTGCCGACCCTTCTGCGCTCTCTGTAGGGCTCTCCTGCTTTGTTCCGAGTGTGCGGAGGTCCTGAGGTCCTTAACTGGCCATTTTGGGTACATGGCGGTCTTGCGCCGCCACGTGGTGGTCGTTGCGTATTCCAGTTGTAGGTCTCGAGGTCCCGTCTGCGGGTAACTGCCGTTTTATCGCTTCCAGGTCCTTGTAGTAACGTTTGCTGATGCCGTCTGGAGGCGGCC
>NW_027162255.1:0-266 GCF_002600585.1 Cystoisospora suis
GTACAGATAGGGGCGAGAGCGGAGAAGATCCCTCCGCAGGAGGTAACGATGACTCATCCGACGGAAGGCTGTTCGAGCAGAGCGACTACAGCCAGAAAGGTACACCACCCAGACTTCTTGGAGCCAGGCATCTCCAGCCTCAACCAACCAGCGCGCAATAACTTCTCGCACCCCGCTACCGCGAGGATAACGCGCGAAGCTGCGCAAGAACGGGAAGTAACGAGGATCAGGGGGGTAAGGACGAAGCGTAAGCGAAGGCGTATACC
>NW_027162256.1:0-253 GCF_002600585.1 Cystoisospora suis
GGCGTGGCCGCGCGGGTGAGTCGCGAGTCTCGCTGGCTGCGAATTCCCCGAAAACGGTGTCACTACCTCGATGCGGGGGTATAATAGGTCCTAAAATCTCACAAGGTGCCTAACGCACCTCGAATTATTGCTCTACGTTGCCTGGCCGCTGAGATCGGCCAAATTCGTCCTCCACTATGCACGAGGTACGGGGTAGACGGCACCTGCGCCGGTCCGCTACCACTTTTGTGCAAAAATACCGCTTTTCCTAAAT
>NW_027162257.1:0-268 GCF_002600585.1 Cystoisospora suis
TATGTATGTGTGTGCGTGTGTATAGAAGCTCTTTGAGTTGAAACGTTTTCCACCTCGGATCAATTGGGAGAATGCCGTGAAGATGCTAGAGGCAGATAAGAGATGGGAAAGCTTCAAAATTCTTTCAAGAGGCGAGAGAAAGCAGAGCTTTAGCGAGTTCATGAGCCAAAGGCAGAAGAAAACCGCCGATTTCGCAAGAAAGAAAAAGCTCGAAGTGAGTTGAGACACACACCACAGAAAAAGAGACAAAGAGAGAGATAGAGAGATA
>NW_027162258.1:0-3835 GCF_002600585.1 Cystoisospora suis
CTTCCTTCTCACGACTACCCCTACGGTTACGACGACGGCCATCAGAGTATTCTTCTTGTTACGATGTTTCTCTTGCTTCTGATAAGATGCTTTGCCTCTTGTTGCTATGTCTTCACGAGTGCGTAGAAAGGATCTCTTTGTATTTTTCTATCTTGGTGTCCGTCTTCCTCTTGTGCTTGTTGAGAGTTCTTCATCTTCCTCATTCTCATTCTTAGAGATACAGCGTAGAGCGCCAGGTGTATAGACACCCGACACCTCAGATGTCTCTCTCTTTAGCCGGCTTGTCTTCTTCTGTGTCTTCTCTCATTGTCTTCATCTTTCTTCCTCCCTTCAACCTATTCTTGTATGGCAAGTCTTCTATCTCTTCTCTCATAAATCCGCTAGGCACAAAAGTAGAGCTCTCGTCTTCGTCATCATGGTCTCCGTTCATTCGTCTCTTTCTTTCTCTCTCACTCTTTCTTTCTTGTTCATTGTCTGTTTGAATAGGCCCAAGTATCTCAGCAGGTTTCGGATGGTAGTGTGGTAGAGACAAAGGCGTCTCCTTTTCTTTCACTTAAGTCGAAGAACGCGGGATCGGCATGGATGCTCGACAAATTCCTCAATCAACCTGTCGACGTAGAAAAATATCGAGTGGTACGTAAGAAGAAGAGAGAGATCAAGAAGAAGAGAAAGAAGAGGAAGATCAGAGATTTGCATGTCTGTCGGAGAGAGAGAGAAAGAGAAAGGGGAGCAAGAGCAACAAGTAGGAAGAAGAAGGGGATGAATCCTCGTGGCAGGTGGTATGTGTGTAGAGGAAAGAAAGCGAAGAGAAGAGAAGGGGAAAGTTGCTTTTCTTGTCTTTCTCTCTCTCTATCTCTCTGCCTTTGTTTTCATAGTGATGTTAGATTTTGAAGTAAGAAAAGAAGTGAGAGAGAGAAGGCGAAACGGAGTGCGCCTGCTCCCTTCTTCGATGGGCTGAGGTGGTGTACGTACACCGGAAGAAAAAGAAGAAGAATGGGCGGTTACTAGAGTTACCGCAATCAGCGTCTTCTCCAAGACCGATAGAGATAGGGGGATGAGAATAAGAAGGCGACGAAGGGGGGTGATAAGGAGACGAATGATGATTTTGAGGTGTATCTACACCTACACCTGGGGTGTATATGTCTTAATAAGAAAGAAGATTCGAATGCGTTTGTCGTGATGGATGCCCCGTCTCTTGAAGGATGAATGAAAATCTTTCCACACAGAGAGAGATACATAGATAGATGGAATGAAGGAATTGACTTTAATTCCCTGTGAGAATTCTGACAGTAATAGTAATAGTAGTAGTAGTAGTCATGATGAGGAGAGGAGGAGGAGACTAGCCATATGTATCTAGTAAAGCAAATGAGCGAAGAAAAACTCAACTATACCATACACAGTATGAAAGTACATCTTCCTTCTTCCTCTTTCTCTTGGACTTTCTTCTCTTCCTCTCTTTCGTTCTTTCTTTCTTTCTTGATCTTTCATTCATTCTTTCTGTCTGTCTTTTTCTCTCTTTGTCTGATAGGATTTCGAGGCGATGGGGGTGGATAGCACAGGGCGTGTGAATGGATCGCAAGCCAAGGTCGATTTAGTCAAAAGTAAACTGCCGAGTGCCGTTCTCCACAGGTATCTTCAAAACAATCTCTCTCCCTTTCTTTCGTAATCATCATATTTCTCCTGTCTTCTTTTCCTTTTTTCTTCTCCTTTCTTTTCTATTTCTTCTTTTCTTTGTCTTCTTCATGGACGAACGGTGTTTCAATCTAAAGATCCTGCATTCTGCAGTCTTTTCTTCTTCTTAGGATTTTATCAAGAGTTCGCGGATGTATGTATGTAGATATACATACCGAGGATTCAATCAATCATATATATATATAGAGAGAGAGAGATACGTGTGGATAGTCCGTGTATAGAGTGATATATTTCCTAGATGCATAGAGTCGGTGTTTTCCTTATTCATCATTTCTCTTCTCGCTAGATATTTTCTCGGTATCTTATGATGGCTCTCATCGATGCGGTTTCTTCTTCTTCTTCATTCTTGCCTTGTTTTGATATCAGCGTACCCCTTACACTTCACGTGTTACAACTATCTCGCTCTCTCTCTCTGTCTCTCTCCCTCTTTATACATGTCCTCTCTCTCTATATGTTCAGACGTCTGTAGGATGCCGGGTGTATCTTCTCTTGTATAGGTTTCATTCTCTAGTCTTTAGTTACGTGTTATGTCTCTGGCCCTATCGATGCAGATAGTAGATGTAAGAAGTCGTTGCAAATAGAAGCCTCCTAAGTAGTGATAGTAGTAGTAGTAGTGGTAGTAGTAGTAGTAGTAGTGATAGTCATAGTAGTAGCATATAGTAGTAGTAGTGGTAGTTGTCGTATTAACAGGTATGTGCGGGTGATCTATAAGCTATCCTTCAGGTATCTATCTCTGTATCTCTATAAATCTGTGCATATGCATGCATCTATATATATCTGTATATCTATAGACAGGTTTTTTGTGTCTCTTGCTCAGAGATTGATGGGCGGCGTTCTTTTTCATCACTCGTTCGGGAGTGGCGGGTCCTTCATACGACGTCTACAGGTGCTCCGCTAGTGTGTATATATCTGTAGAGATATCACATATAGACCTGCATGTACACCTCTGTGGTTGATGTATCTCTCTAGCTACTGTTTCTCTCCAGGATGGGCCGTCTGTTCTTTTCTGTATGTCACTTTCCTTCTTTCCTTCACTCCCTATGTATGAATGTGTATGTAAGATTGTGTATGAGTGTGCCTACGTATGGAGGACTACGTACGTATGGTTTAAGGCTATGGATGACTATGTACGTCTGTAAGTATGTCTATGCGTGTACATGTGCTGTGTGTCTGTCTATGATAGGATATGGAATTTGGCGGATATAACACGAGATGGCTATTTGGATTTATATGAGTATGCTTTGGCTCGACACTTCATCGAAATGAAGCTCGAAGGCTTTGAACTCCCTGCCTCTCTACCCGACCGGCTCTTACCTTCCTATGAAGGAGCAACTATAGGAGGAGGAGGAGGAGCAGGAGGAAGCGACGCCGCTGTAGGAGGAGAGAGAGGGGGTGCGTCATCATCCTGCTCCTGGGGAGGGGGGGAGAGTACAGCATCGATTGATGTGCCGTCTGAAGGGAGAATAGGTATCACGACCGCTTCTTCTTCTTCTATATTAAACCATCATCATAGTAATCATACAGCCGATCCTGGTCTATGGGCAGCTTCAACTGGCGCTATGCGACCCTCCTCACTTATCGGGGGTATGACGGAGCATACACATATCTATCTCTCTTAAGTATCTATCTTCAATCTGTCTACCTATCTTTTATCATCTATCTATCTATCTCGAGCATGTATGTATATATATATATATTCGCATATATACGTTTATACGTCTCTCTCTCTATTTATAGAGAGAGAGATGTGTAGATACACACATGAACAAGGTAGGATGGCAAGAATAGAGGGGGGCGTGTGTGTCTGACGTTGGAATGTCTTTCAATCTGAACATGAGGGATGTGATGCTTCTCTAGACAATCATAAGATGGAGGGACGAATGAGAGAAAAGCGTCATCGCTAGAGTGTTTTCTATAGACTCTTCATTATCATAAGCATTCTATAGTACACACACGCACAAACAACTCTACACCGAAAATGCCGTATATCTTCTACATGTGTATAGACTCTATCCAATCTACCTCAGGTATGGATGTCTCTCGGACCGTAAAGGTCCCATTTCTTCTTCTTTCTCGAGGCGACGGAGAAGAAAAAGAATCGGTGCTTCTATCTCAAACTTGGAGTTATGGACAAGAAGATAGA
>NW_027162259.1:0-328 GCF_002600585.1 Cystoisospora suis
CAAATAACTCTCTCTCTTAGCGTAAACAAGGAAAGGCGTGGGTCGAGAAACGGCAGATTTCCTCCCATTCAACAGAAAGACAGAGAGAAAGATAAAAAGAAACAATGACCTTAGCGAGAAAGAATGTACGACTACAGAAACGAAAGAGCGCAATTACATCTATATGCATATACTACTACATATAGGTATGTCTGCGTATGCACGCCTGGTGGGGGAAGATCGCTGAAGTCTTCAGCGGAGGGCGGAAGAGGACGGAGAGGCCTAATACTTCACGAGTCTGTGCTGCAAGGTAGACAGTAAGAAACGTCAATGGGTTCTCAAAGATAGA
>NW_027162259.1:536-850 GCF_002600585.1 Cystoisospora suis
AGATAGATAGATAGATAAGTGGAAAGCCGTCTTAGTTGGTGGTCCATGTTTTGTTTTCATACATAGTACTAAGGATACAGAAGGGGGTGCCCGCCTACCCGCGCTTTCCGGACTTTCTCTCGGTATCTCAGCCATGCATTATATCTACTCGTCTTTCTTATTCCTTGTCTCGTCCCCAGCAGATAGATGCACATTCAATCGATAGATAGGCTTTTTTGCCTCTGCAGGCAGACATGTTGCCTGAGTTATGCATACCCTTCTTCTCGCCTTATCACTACATCTCTGTCTACCTTCTATGCCTTTGAATGCTTCTC
>NW_027162259.1:1250-1545 GCF_002600585.1 Cystoisospora suis
TCTCCAATCGCGTTTTGCGGCACTTCAATCTCCTTACATATACAGCGATGGAGGACACCTCTGTCGCTACCATCTTCACTACACTTATGCGGCATTTCTTTAGTAGCTTCAGCGAAGATCTCCAGGTAGATTCTTCCTCTCTACATTCTCTCCTCAATCTCTCTACGGAGATCTACAGAAAAAACATCTCTTCTTCCTTCTCTGAATATAGGCATCTGCATATCTCTACAGAAGGTGTCCATAGATATATCAAGAGAGAATAATGATCTCAAAGGTTGCTTATACAAGGAGACGG
>NW_027162259.1:1975-2304 GCF_002600585.1 Cystoisospora suis
TATCTTTGATCTATCTATCATTAATCTGTCTATCTATTTATCTTCAGTCTATCTATCTGCCTATCCATCTATCTATGTGTCTATCTATCCATCTATCTTCAGCCTATCTGTCTATCTGTTATATGTCTATCTGCCCATCTATCTATCTATCTATCTATCTATCTATCTATCTTTAATCTATCTATCTATCTATCTATCTTTAATCTATCTATCTATCTTTAATCTATCTATCTATCTTTAATCTATCTATCTATCTTTAATCTATCTATCTATCTTTAATCTATCTATCTTTAATCTATCTATCTATCTTTAATCTATCTATCTTTAGT
>NW_027162260.1:0-271 GCF_002600585.1 Cystoisospora suis
AGGAGACGGTATCCATCTAGAGAGATAGATATATCTTACATAGGACTAGAGAGAGGGAAACGGATGGAGTGTATTCTAAGGGGAAAGAAAGACAGGACATTTGGACGTACTGGATTTCTAGATCTTTGATATTTCTTTGTATACAATTGGCTGCGGCAGGTCATGTCTTCACACTAGATTGGATAGGCCACAAGAGACATGACGCCTCTGCTTCCATTGATAGATGAAGGAAACAAATCTCCAGTCTCTCAACTCTCGAGAAAAAGAAGAA
>NW_027162261.1:0-247 GCF_002600585.1 Cystoisospora suis
TTCTGTTCTTCCGGCCCGACCCCACAGGTTGCCCGGGCGGTTCGCGCACTAACCTACACATCGTCACACACTCTCAAGCCCACTGCCCGCAAACGCGTCGGGGTCCTACAAGGCATGTATGACATACAACACAGGCTGTACGCCGCGTGCGGGGGAGGCGCATCGCCAGCGTTACAACTATCAGAGTTGAGCAACTGCTAGCACTGTTTTCCTAAAAACAGTCATCTTTTCCCAGTAGCAAAATAAC
>NW_027162262.1:0-1671 GCF_002600585.1 Cystoisospora suis
TCTAGTCCGTACAAGTGGTCCAGACGCGTCTATCGCCCAAGTATGGAATAACCCCGGCTTCGGCAGCTTAGTGACTATTGCCGGTACGAGCTGTTGTCTGTAGTGCGTAGGCTTCCTCCGTGCGCACGAAAGACAACTCTGCAGCAGACGTGTGATATCATCCCGCATGGCGGGCCAGGTATATCTGCGACGTAGCTGCGTGTATATTCGATCTGCGCCGAGATGTGCGCCTAGTGGACCGGAATGATACTCCCACACTAGGCTACCGCGCAGCGTTTTAGGCACGAATATCCTAAGTCGCCCCTCATCCCCGCGTTTATAAAGAATACCGTCGTGCGTCACGTAGCTTTCACGCAGGAACCGAGGGAGCTGCTGCCACCACCGCGGGGCGGCTTCGTCATTGCCTGTGCGAATTGCTCTGAGAAGTTGCCGACATTCGCTATCGGCTCGCTGCTCTTGGACGGCCTTTGCACTCGACTGATCCCGTAGTGGTAGAGGTTGCTTTAAGCTGTTACAGTGACAAGTGGCCACCGAGGCGAAAGCATAGTCTGGAAAAATCCTCTCCGCCTCGTTTGACGCTCGGCTCCAGAATTCACGTTTACCATCTGGCTGCTGATCCCCAATCCTCGAAAGAGCGTCCACATGCGCTTGCTTGCTCCCCGATCGGTGTTCTAGCACAAAGTCGAACTCTTGTAATCTTAGAGCCCATCGAGCAAGACGTCCTTTTCTTGCTGCCTGTAGCCATCGTAGGGACCCGTGATCAGATCGGACAATGCACTGTCTCCCCAGGACGTACTCTCGAAACTCCTCCAGGCTGCATATGACAGCCATCGCTTCCAACTCTGTTGCCGACCATTTCCGCTCGGCAGAGTTGAATACACGACTAGCGTACGCGATGATACGGGGTGTCGGTTCGTGCGGTAGCTGTTGCTGCAGCACGGCACCCCATCCCACAGCTGAGGCATCACAGTCAATTATGTAGGGGATGTCTGGCAGAGGATGATGAAGCAACGGCGCCGATGCAAGCCGATCCTTTAGCGTCTTGAATGCTTCCTCACAGTGCTTATCCCAGTCGAACGCCTGGCTTGCGACTAGGGAATACAAGGGTGTCGCTATTTGCGAGTAGCCCTTAACAAATCTCCTGCAGTAGCCGGCTAGACCGAGGAATCGTCGGAGCTCCCGTTGTGTTGTAGGCCGTGGGTAGTTCTTGACAGCCATTACTTTCTGCGGGTCTGGTTTTATGCCCTTGTCGTTGACCACGTGGCCCAAGTATGTTACCTCCGGGAGTGCCAGACGACATTTCCTCGGGTTGAGTTTGACCCCGGCCAACCGAAACCTATCGAATACCGTTCTTAGCCGCGTTAGGTGTTCTTCAAAGCCCGTAGAAAAGACGACAATGTCATCGAGATACACCAATGCCATGGTCCACATCATTCCCCCCAGCACTGCATCCATCAATCGCTGAAATGCTGCGGGGGCGTTACATAAACCGAATGGCATTACGTTGAATTCATAGAGTCCTACATGCGTAGTGAATGCAGTCTTTTTCTTGTCGGCCTGCTTCATGGGTATCTGCCAGTACCCGGCCGCCATATCGAGGGTACTGAAGCGTGTCGCTCCTTGCAGCGAAGCCAGAAGATCATCTATACGTGGCAGTGGATACACATCTTT
>NW_027162263.1:0-253 GCF_002600585.1 Cystoisospora suis
AGCCGGCCCGTAGGAGAAACAACAAAGGGGGGTTCACTGAGACCTGAAAACAAAGCACAGGGAAAGAAAGAAACGCAGGAATCAACCACAAGAGGAAGAGGGGAGGACGGCAGAAAGGAGGAGGAAGAGGAACTACCAATGCTGAGGGTAGAGATTAACGGAGTAGCAGGATCGGCATTATTAGACACAGGAGCGGTGAAAAGCTTCATCAGAGAAGAAATGGTAACCAGAACAAAGGTAAGAAAGGAACCAT
>NW_027162264.1:0-232 GCF_002600585.1 Cystoisospora suis
TCCTCTTCCTCTTCTTCATCTCCATATCCATATTACTCAGCTCCTCATCCCAACCTTGATTCTATGCATGCAAGTCATTCTATGCGTACGAGCCCCACTACTACGACTACTTCAACTACAGACTGGCAATGCCTAGATAATGTATGGTATAGGAAAGTAGATATCTATACGGATATGAAATGGAGCGAAGAACGCGCCTTTCGCTTCGAATTCTACGTTATAGCCGCGGCGC
>NW_027162264.1:704-884 GCF_002600585.1 Cystoisospora suis
TTCCCTCTCCAACCTTCTCTCTCAAGACATAAAACAGATGAAAGACTTTTCTACTCAATTGTCTGCTCTCTGTATGGTTAAAGATCTCTTTAACAGCCATCTCTCTCCTTGTCTATAGATGTCTTGACATATATGTCTGCATATCCATTTCGATATACACGGTACTCTCTGTATTGAGGC
>NW_027162264.1:996-1722 GCF_002600585.1 Cystoisospora suis
CTCGTGTCCTTTTCTTGAATGATGAACGGCCAGAGAGTGTGAAAGACCTAAGCTCTTATCTGAAAGCAAACTGTCTCGCAAACTCTTCTTCTTCTTCTTTCTCTCCTCCTGTCTTTCTTTCTTTTCTCCTGTCTCTCTCTGTATCCTCTTCTCTCTTTTCTTCTTCTCTTCTCTACCCTTTCTTTTCTCCAAACTGGCTCCCTGAATAGATCTGGCGTCTCGCTTTTCTTCTTCTACTCTCGAACTTTCTTTTGCGGGTCACGTCTCGAGGCAGACGTAGAGGCACGGGATGGAAAGAAGAGTCTCCCACACAGACACGTAGAGAGAGAGAGCTAGATCTTCTTCTGTGTATCGTATGTATCTTTCTTCTGACGAGCATGCAAACCCCCGTGACATCTCTATCTTCTTGGTAGTATGTTGACACCTATCTCCTCCTTGCATTTTGTTTGGAAAACTTCTTCTCTCGTTCCGATATGTATGTACAGGAGTAATCTGTCTTAGCACAGGTATAGGAGCAGTAGCGGTAGGAGAGATGGGATACGGGCGGAGTAATGGAGACCAGAGATCAGAAGAATTTCTTTCAAACGGATCTATCTTTAATCTATTGATCCGTCTACCCTTCATCTATCTACCTGTCTCTACCTTTAGTCTGTCTTCTCTAATCTATCGACGTGTCAACCAAAAGCCCATCTATCAATCTATCTTTAATCTATCTATCTTTAGTGT
>NW_027162264.1:1915-4588 GCF_002600585.1 Cystoisospora suis
CTTTCTTTCCTTCTTTCTTTCGTCCTCTCATGTATTATGTTGTGTACATATACAGGAGATTTAAAGTTTACTGTCTCTATATATGTCTATGTGTCTGGAGCATGTAGACCAGAGAGAAGAAAGAAGAGGAGAGAAAGTGTTGTGTTTTTTTTCTGCCCTTGTATTAGAGTGGATTGCATGCAGGCCAGTAGGAGTGACTTCTTTTCTACACAGTCATAGAATCCTGGAGATGTCTATACAGCGTTCCTACATGTATATATATTGGTCAAGAATATAACCATATATACGTGCATATGTATATTCTCGGGGGATGTATAGAGGAGTAGATAAAGTGTATGTTTTATGAGTATGTATGTGAAGAGTGTTGTGTGTGTATCTATATATGAATGCATCTTCCTTGAATTGCAAAGAGAAGACGTCCGATTCTCAATGAAACAAACCAAAGACTCCCACTCTCGCATCTGCACCTACAGGAAAGAAAGAAAGGTTTTCTTTTTTTTTCTCTCTCTCTCTCTTTCTCCTTTTTCACTCTTTCTTTCTTTCTTTCTTTCTCCTTTCTCACTCTGTTTTGATCGTTTTTCGTTGTGTGTGAAGTTTCTTCGTCTGTTTCGCCATGTAGGTTTTGGTCTGTGTGTTTCAAGATGGAGTCGTTCGTACCTTTTCGCCGCAGTGTGAAAAGTTGTTTTTTTTTTCTCTTGACGAAAGAGTTAAGGTGGAGGGAGGTGTGGCTCAAGCAGCTGTGGGGGGGTGTGGAATTGTAGCCGTCACGTCGGCTCTTAACTTCTATATCAATCGATCCTTTGATCGCTGCAATACGCTCGTTCTACCCAACCCTGGTAAGGGCGGGGAGCGCCATTTCCTGACTTGGAATGGATCACGGAGATAAAGAAAGACAAGAGCAAGAGGAAATAGAACAAGAGAGAGAAAGCAGAGGTGAAGGTTAGTGACGACGCAGATGGCTTTCGCCAGATACTAGGAGAAGAAAAGAAAAGAGAAAGAGGAACACGAAGAAGGAGTGTTAAGAGTAGGAAGAAGGGGGGGGGGTTTCGTAGGTCTTGGTGTTGTCTCTCTTTCGTGTTGAAGAAAGAGAAGAAGAAGAGAAGAAGAAGAGGAAGAAAGTTTACTTTCGTGTGAGTTCAAAACGAGTGGTAGGAGGAGGAGGAGAATCAGACGTGCGCCAAGGTGAATTTTATGTGCCGTCCATTACCGTAGTGATAAGACACAGGCAAACATTCTGAACGCCTCCCAGTCTTCTCTTTCTCATATCTCGATCTCGCTCTATCTATCTTGGTAGCGCTATATCTCTCTCTCTCTCTATATCTCTCGCCACATGATAATGACAGTCCAAACATTTCGAATGATTGAGGTCGTTTCGTTCTTTCTTTCTTTCTTTGTTTTCTTCTCCTGTCCGTCTTGCTTTCTCTGTCTCTGTATGTCTTTCTTTTCTTCTTGTCTCTGTGATGTAGGCCTTCGAGGTCCCCCGTTAGCCTTGTGTATTTTGCCTTGCTCTCTCACCTCTTCATCTTCAAGCGGAGACGGTGGGAGTGTAGGTACAGGGGGAGAGAATGAGAATTCTCTTCTTTCTTGGTTTTCTTCTTCCTCTTCTTCAAGACTCGAAGAGCCTCGTGTTCTTGTTGCCGCTGAAAATGGACCTCTCTATCTTCTTGATAGACACCGATGTCTAGATCTGAAGTACGTCCAACAGAGAGACATAGAAAGGGAGGAGACGGGGACGGGGAGATACTAGAGTTGGTGATGCTGGTGAGGTAGGGGCTCGATTGTATGTGTGGTATGAATGACGAAGATGTGAGAAGAAGAAGAAGGACGTGTGGGATAGATTCACTTCACTACAATAGGGTGTTTCTTCTTTCTCAGTTTTTCTCAGGTGTCATGCCTAGCACACACAGTAGGGCAGTGTACTAATGGGTGCATGCATGCATAATCTTTCTCTCTTCTCTTCTTTCTTATCACTCAATCATAAGATGGACAATACAAGACTTTTGGCTACATAGGTGAATTCTCCTCTCTCGCAGCTATCCACCTCTCTCTGTCTCTCTTTCTTCCTTTCCCTGTCTCCCTCTCTATATATGTGTGCATATTTGTATGCCTATACATAGGTACATTTAGCATGGAAAGGTGCGTACTCGTCCCCTCTTTCTTCTCTTCCCCTTGTCATCTTTTGTCCTTTCTGTGATCTTCTCTCTCCTGTCATCCTCCATACAGACATACATAGTCACACATATCCATAATATTGATACATACGTACATAGTCATACTTAAACATACATATTCATGTAAACATACATATTCATACATCTATGAAGGTGTGAGTGTCTTTATCAACATCTCCTTCACCTTTTCTTTCCTTTGTTATTTTATCGTTTCTTTTTCTCCTGCTTTGAATCGATCTTTTCTTTCTTTCTTTCGCTAGGCTCGAGGATGGTCCCTTTGTCATGCTCTCAGTTTCTCGCTCCGGAAGGCTGCTCGCATGTCTATCTTCTCACGGGTTCGTCGGCCTGTGTCGATACAGAGAAAGGGAGTAGTTCTGTCTTTGCGTTCTTCTTATTCTTCTTATCCCTGGTAGAGAAGCTTAGATGGGAGATTGAATACAGGTGCATGGAGTAGACTCATATGTAGAGTTCATGTGCGGTCCCTTCTCCTCCTCGTCTTTCT
>NW_027162264.1:4637-4909 GCF_002600585.1 Cystoisospora suis
TCTCTCTCTCTGCATATAGATAGGTTATCTTAGATACGACTGACTTTGAGAGTTCGTGTCTATCGTAGGTTTCCTATTGTGTAAGAAGAATCTGTTTAGTAGTCTCGAGCAGATGTCTAGTTGGTATTGCCGCCCACCTACATCATTCTTTCTCTGCATGAGAGGACAACTTTCCTCATCGTCGTCTCCTCCTCCTTCTTCGTGTCTAGTCCATTCCCCGCTACAGCGATGAGACATTCTAAGGTTCTTTTGGTCTCGATCTATATATCTAT
>NW_027162265.1:0-371 GCF_002600585.1 Cystoisospora suis
GGGGGGGGTGGTGAAGAAGAGGAAGGAGTGAAGCAGAAGGTGTTGGAGGGGAAGATTCGATGAGAACAGTAAGTATGTGCATGTGAGACAAAAGAGAAGGGAAGAAGGTTTCATGTCTTTACTTCTTTCATAGTAAGCATTGAGATGGTGCGTTGGAAGAAGAAAAGGACCTTCTTAAGGAGTTTCAACGAGAGAGAGAAAACTAGGTTGCGAAAGATAGAGACCTTCTTTCTCTCAAACATCTTCATCTTGTTGGAGAAAGAAACAAAAGGAAAAGAGAACAGAAAGAGCGAAAGAGAGAGAGGTAGAGAAGGATGGGGATATAGCATACAACTCAATAGAGGAAGACGTTCGATCAGAAGTCTTCTCAA
>NW_027162265.1:437-3929 GCF_002600585.1 Cystoisospora suis
GATACATAGATAGATTAAAGATACATAGATATACGTACCTAAAGAAAGAAAGATAGACGTCAAGGTTCTGAGAGTCTTATCTCGAATAGTTGTAGAATAGATACATAGGTAGGTGAGAATGCAGCAGGCGAGAGAGAGAATGGCTGTGACTTGTATTATAGATGGGATTCCGTAGATGACACTAGGATCAGATAGTAGTTGGTAGATTAGTACTATTGCTACTCTCCTCCGCCTCCTTCTCCAGGAAGTGCATGCAGCAGATTTTCCCTCCCCCCTCTTCCCGTCAACACTCTCGATGATGGCATCCCCTAGACCCCATCTTAACTGAAGAGAATTAGTCTCCATCAACCTCTCCATTCATTTCTCCAATTTGTTTCGGCGCCTATGTTTACCTACAGGGAATCTCCTTATCTCTATAGGTGTATAGATATATCGCAAGACCGGCGAACGATGCCTACCGTACAATACACTCGACTTCGATCGTATGTAGATGTAGAAAGAGAGAGAGAAACAAGATATGTATATCCCCATGACACACGAGACATATCTCTACATATCTAGGTATGCAGTGTGCTTGTATATATACATATATGCATATGTATGTATGCGGACAGGATAGCCCTTCGACTGTAGCTAGTAGGTAGGTAGAAAGGTAGGGAGGTAAATAGGCGTTACCTGAATCTCCGGTGGCCGATAGCTCCATGGAGAATTTTGAGAGCGGCCTCCTGCTGGCCCACCGCTAAAAGTTCATTCGCGCGCTTAAGCGCATTCTCAGGTTTCTGAAATGTCTGCATTTTGACGACTCGCTTGGATGAAAGACTTTCCCCTTCAAATTTCTCCTTAAGACACAAGCTGCTTGTTGCTGCTTTGCGAATGAAAACAAGAAAGACGGAGGAGACTCTTGTCTCTCTCTCTGTCTCGTGGAAGAAGAAAGAAGAGGAGAGGAAGAAGAAGAAGAAAGGAGAGGCTACGTATCAGGGAGAAAGAGAGAAAAAGATGGAGAGGAAAGATGAGAGAGATAGATGGACCGACTTTTCAACGTAGAAGGGAGAAAGAGGCGAAGACGAGAGAGAGTTGACGGCTTCACGAGGGAGACGAGATGAAGGCATAAAAGAGGTAAGAAGAAGAGGAGAGAGGAAAAAATGAAGAGGAGGTGAGAGAGAGGAGAAAAAGTGATAGATGTCTGTTGAACGGAGATGAAAAGAGAAAGCCGGGTTTCTTTCTTTCTTCACAGCAACGGAGAGGAGCAAAGCGGGGGATGAGAGGAGGTAGGTCTTTCTGTTGTGAAGTGTACGGTGTATGTAAAAAAGAGGATGGGCGTAGGAGGAAGTGAGGAACCTCTGTAATAATGATAGTAAGAGACAGGTAACTTTTAAGAGGAGTAAGAAGAAACAAGAAAAGAAGAAAGGGCAAGTTCAATGAAGAGGAAAGAGAGAATCAGACGATGAAAAGAACAACACACCTGTCGTGGGTGAGAGGATGGAGAGATCTTTACTCTAGCCCTGAAAGGAAGATAAATGCTGAGGCGAAAGGTCTGGTCTCCGTCACAGCAGAAAGTAAGGCCTTCGGAGAAACTTAGAAGCGAAAAGAAAAAGTAAAGAAGAAAACTGCAGAGAAGGAGACGGCGAGAGAACTGTGAATAGGAGTGTGAAAAAGACAATATAAAACACAGACGAAACGAAGAAAAAGAAAGTAGAAGAACGAAGAGAGGAAGAAACAAGAAGACCAACGTACAATTGCCGGCGGCGTGGGGTTGGTAAGATGAGGTGAAGAGGCAGAAGAAGAAAGGAAAGAGACAGCTCTCGTCACGAGGTGTATGTACACCAGAAAGGCGGTCGAAGAAGACGTCAAAATAACAGAGAGGCACGAGAAAACAGAAGCAAAAGCCACACCCAAGAGTCGAGAGAAAGTCGGCCGCTTCTTTCTTTCCAAGGGAGGCTTCTTCCTCTTCGTCAAGGGGGGGGGGTAGTAGTAGTAGAGGGTACCAACAGCAGTAGCCTCTCTTCTCTCTCGTGGTACTTAACACTACTGCTGCTCCTGTTACTTGCTAATCAGCGGAGGGTCAAGGGAGACCCTTCTTGTTCACACCTACCATGCAAGCGCATGCACGCAAAGAACAAAAGCCACCCCCGGAGAAGCGACTTGAAGTGGTTCTGAGCGACCCCGAGCAGACTGGGGGGTGAGAAGAGAACAGGGAGGGGGATGTGTATCAGTGCCGGCTTATCGACGGGAAAAGAAGATCGAGAAGAAAGAAAGAGGAGGAAGGGGGGCTAGGAGAAAAGAAGGTGAAGACGACAAGGACGAGGAGATCGCGTGTTGGGATCTGCTTGCTCGAGGGGGAAGTGGGTGCCATGACAGGTGGCCCAGCTGTATGTACACCCGACTGGAGGGCCAGCTGCTAGAGGAGAGCAGACCCCGATATGTGCTTACAAATGTGGTGATACAACAACGACGCAAGACAGGCCCTACGTCCGTGCATTCTTTCGTCGTCAAAGGGTCTCTTCATGCTTCCCCTTTTCTTATGACTTTGAAGACCATGTTAACGACAGCGGCGACCCATCATTCTCCTTCTCTATATTCTCCACGTTGAGAAGCTTCTCTTTGTCCGAATGAATAGAACGGTTGCAGTTATCGACTACAAGGTAATAGACTGCTAAACTGAAAGAAAACAATCAGGATGGTGTCATTGGTGTATGTAGTGAGAAACAGTCTGTAGATTCCCTCCATGAACTCAAGTGTACATACACCTGAAGAACTGGCTTACCCATCAGCATCTCCACATCATGTATATTGATATCAATAAGAGGAAATTCACCATGATGGAGGTTGCTTCCTAGAGGCGATACTTTCCTTCTTATCTTGATACGATGGTAACAATCCCTCCTTTCTACACCTATACACACATCGTATATGTTTTATCTCGTTCAGCAATTGGCTAGAGAGAGAGTGCGCGATGTACGGAGGAAAGAAAGAAAGCAAAGTACATTTGTTTGTCGCTCTAACCTATCAAATGGAGAGACAGATGGACAGCTAACTTCTCCTCTCTCCTCCTCAGAAAAGAAAGAAGGTCGTCATAGCATCGCAACGACCTCTTTATCCTCCTTTTTGCCCCTTCCTTCTTCTCCCCCTCACTCTACCTAATCAGACCTTCCTTATTGAGAATCTCTCTATCTCACCATACAAAGAGAAAGAGCTGTCTTAGACATATATCTACACATATATCTATATACGAATATGCATCTATACCTCTATATATCTCTTCACTCAGATTGAATGCGTATGCTCGTGAAGGCTTCCTTTATCCGTCGCGGTGCTTCTTAGAAAGAAAGAAAGAAAGAGAAGAAGGGAAGTAGATAGAGTAGGTTCACTTCTCTTGCTTGAAGAGATCAAAAGAAAGCAAGCTTCCTTCTTTCTATAAAGAAACGCATCTGATACATCTAGATCTCTTGACTTTCTTTCCTCTCCCTTGAAGAAGAGAGTGGAAGAGATGGA
>NW_027162265.1:3979-4372 GCF_002600585.1 Cystoisospora suis
TAGATTAAAGATAGATAGAGCAGTAGTCGCATGACTTGGATAAAAGTCTAGAGATATGATGTGTACGCCTTTCTCCGTCTTTCTCGGGACAGTTTGCTTTCCTATATAGATCCGGATGGAGGGAAGTTGCTTCATCTCTTCATCTTGTTGTCACTTCGCTTTATCACTTACAATGAAACACCTCTTTTCTCTTGATCTCCATTTCAAGTAAAAGAGGAAAACTTCTCATATCTCTATATATCTTCATCTATCCATCGCTCTCCATACGCTTCCTTGGTAGCCATACATAGTACATACCACATGCCGTGATCAGTCCTATTGAATCGCTACTAGATATTCTCGATATCGCTTTATCCATTCTCCTCTCGTCTTTCTTCTTTTTATCTTCCTCGC
>NW_027162266.1:0-389 GCF_002600585.1 Cystoisospora suis
TACCGTTGGAATTCGGTGCTTGATCTCTCTGTTCCTGACTCCTCCCGGTGGTAGGTCCCTGAAGACGTCGGCGAATTCGTCCAATAGTCTTTGGACGTCTCGATCGACTTGGAGTCCCTCCTGCTGCAGCCGCCTGCTGGGCAGCTCCGTCTCGATCTGCTCTGATTCTCTCGTGCCGGACGTCTCCTGTCGTTGTTTCGGATGGTGTTGGCTTACCTTGATGGAGTAGACCACCTCCACCTGATTCTTCTTTAACCAGGAGCGAGATTGGACCACAGAGCACACTTTAGCCTGCGACTTCTCGCGTCCTTGTCCTTCGTCGCTCTTCGACTTCTTGGGGACCTTAGGTAGAGTGGCCGCTGGGAACTCCGAACCGTCCGCTTTCTCTA
>NW_027162267.1:0-142 GCF_002600585.1 Cystoisospora suis
AGAAAGAAAGGGAAAGGAGGCGTGAGTCTAACTATGGAGAGAGAGAGTGAAAGAGCGAGAGAGAGAGACGGGTGTGAGAGGGTTGACAAAAGAGCTGCTTCGATCGTCAAAATAGAGGGAGAAAGATGAAAGAAGAAAGACG
>NW_027162267.1:619-1096 GCF_002600585.1 Cystoisospora suis
TGTATATATATATGTATGTATACATGTCTATGTATATATATGTATGTATACATGTCTCTCTCTCTCTATATATATGTATACAAATAGAATAGAACAGAAAGCAACTGAACGGCCTTTCTTCACTCTTTCTTATCCCTTTCTTTCTTTCTTGCTTATCCCTTTCTTTCTCGTGTCTTTCTTTTCCTTCGCGTCTCCTTACGCCTGCATGTGGGGGTGGAAGAAGGAGGTCGATCTTTTGAGGGTCCGAAGTGACGATGTGAGCGACTATTCTCTGCCAGCATCGAGATGTCCGGCGATCCGTAGAGAAGAAAGAGGTCGAGGGGAGGAGATCCACAAGGGCTTTCTTCAACGCCCCTATACCTGCCGGATAGAGTCTTAAAGGGAAGTATCTTAGCACACATAACACTAAGTACCGATACACAAAGCCCTACAAAGGAACGACAGAAAGGGAACGAAAGAAAAAGAAGAGGAAGGAAA
>NW_027162267.1:1429-1559 GCF_002600585.1 Cystoisospora suis
TCCTATACTCTTCCTGCCCTTACCTCTATCTACAAGAAGAGGAAGATAGAGACGGATGAAATCTTGTATTTATGTACATATTGCACATGGAAATCTATAGTCATACGGACAGACAGACAGAGATAGATAG
>NW_027162268.1:0-765 GCF_002600585.1 Cystoisospora suis
TCCTGTGTGCAGTGTCCCCTTCTATCGCCTCTAATCATCCCAGATCCTCCTTCCGGAATGACCGACTCTCCTACCATGATCTGTTTCTTCAAGGCGCTCGATCCAGTTCCCACCGACGGCTTCTTGTCCTTCGGGTGGAGTCTTTTTAATTGGGGGTGACAACCAGGCCCGGTGAGCTAATGTTTTCAGAGTCCTTCCCAGTCGGTTCCATTCCTTTGGAGGGCTCAACCCTTCAACCCAGCTTCTTCCTAAAGCGGAGCTCTGTTTTCCCCTGCTTCTTTGTGCCTTCGTTACCTCTCCTGAGCATCTTCTATCATTAATCTAAAGTTCTAGGTCTCCGTGGTCGTTAATTCCCTTGCTTTGGTTGTTTTCTCTCAGATGTCCTTTGCTTTCTTTCTCAGATGGTTCCCCAGGCGTCACTTGTATCCCAACGAGGTTGGTACGTGGCTCCTCTTCTGCTTCTCCCATCCTCCGTAATTCTATCCCAACGACCTCTAGCTCTTCCTTTCCCTCATTTGACCTTCCTAGCTTTTTCCTACTCCCTTCTGTCTTTTCTTTCAGCCCCTTTTGATCTTTTCGAGACCGCTGAAGGAGGGTCTCGATTCTTTCGACATCGCCTTCAACTTCATCATCCTTATCCTCCCGATCAGGTTCGCTGTTTTTGTTTCGTTTTTTCTCACCATCAACCGGTAAGTTCATCACCTGACTCCCTCCATATCTTCCTGCTGCTTCATCTCTCTCTTTCTTACCCGAATCTCCCCTCTC
>NW_027162269.1:0-348 GCF_002600585.1 Cystoisospora suis
GGAAAAAGCTAGGAAAGTCATATGAGGGAAAGGAAGAGCTAGAGGTCGTTGAAATAAAATTAAGGAGGAAGGGAGAAGCAGAAGAGGAGCCACGTACCAACCTCGTTGGGATACAAGTAACGTCCGGGGAACCATCTGAGAAAGAAAACAAAGGACATCCGAGAGAAGACAACCAAATCAAGGGAATCAACGACCAAGGGGACCTAGAACTCCAGATTAATGAGAGAAGATGCTTAGGAGAAGTAACGAAGGCACACAGAAGTAGGGGAAAACAGAGCTTCGCTTCAGGAAGGAACTGGGTTGGAGGGTTGAGCCCTCCAAAGGAATGGAACCGACTGGGAAAGACTC
>NW_027162270.1:0-348 GCF_002600585.1 Cystoisospora suis
GAAAGAGGGTGCCAGGAACCTATTGGGAGCCCCCCAGGGTCCTGGAAATGTGTTTCGTGTAGGGGAAACCCATGTCCCCGTTTTCGTGATCTACTGTAGAAGTCGTAATATGCGTGGCGGCTTTGCGCGGCACCTAGGCCCCGTGCCGCCTCGAAAATAGTGTAGTTAGATAGAGGAGAAGAAGGGGTATCTAGAGATACCCGAATTATAGCCGTAGGAGCAAATTTAGGAAATTCGATATTTTGCACTGAAATGGTAGCGGACAGGCGCAGGCGCCGTCTACCCCGCAACTCGCGCATAATGGAGCACGAATTTGGCCGATCTCAGCGGTCAGTCCACATAGAGCAA
>NW_027162271.1:0-2257 GCF_002600585.1 Cystoisospora suis
AAGAAGGAGGAGAAACAGAAGAAGAATCGATAGCTAACTAACTAGGGTGACAGCTGAGTGAGTGATCGAGCGAATGAGCAGATGAGGGAGTGAGTGAGGAGCGATATTTTCTCCTCCTTTAGAGTGTGTTGTGTTGCCCGCCACCCATCATGGGTAAGTGAGTGAGTAGTATGTAGAGATAGTCTACTAGTAGGAGGAGTACAATGAAGTTCGAGATAGGGAAGATAGACGTCTCATAATGAAAGATAGCAGTTTTTCTTCGTTTTTCTTTGGATTTTCCTTTCTTTTCTTTCCCTTTTACCTGTTTCTTGCTTCTCCTGTCCATTTCTGTTGCCTTTTCGTCTCTTAAGACGAGAGCGATCCCAGTTTCGAGCTGATGACTGACAGCGGCTAGGTCCAAGAACTAACTACAACAGTACATTCATTCATTCACCGTGAGATGATTGAAGAAGTACGGGTATGTTTCATCTATGGATCTTCCCCTCCTGCTCTTTTTTCTTCTCTTGTCTCTTTCTTTCTCCATTTCTCCCCCTTTTTCCTCTAACTATCTCTCGTTTGTGGCCTGAGGTTGTTGCGTTTTCTTTCTCCTCATCTCTTAGAGAAGTTTCGATTAGAAGAATCTCACGTTCTTCTCTCTCTCTTTCTTCTTTCACTTGAATGATAGTGAATGAATGAATGAGTGAAGAAATCCGCGACTGATCAAAGACTTCTCTTCTTCATTCTGCTGCCGGTTTTTCTCTCTCATGAAGAAATTATCTATCGTTTCTGTCTGGTCTTTCGTTCTCTCCCTTCTTGGCAAGTCGTCTTCTTCAGTGTTTGGTTCTTCTGTTTGATGCATTTGTCTCTCTTTTCCTCCCTTCTTTGTTGTCCTGTCTCTTTCTTTCTTTCTCTCTCTGTCTCTCTCGAAGGAGATTCATCAGTGAAGAGATTGAGCATCTCTTTATCGAACCAGATTGAGTAGAAGGGAAAAGTCTTTCAGTCAAGTGATAGACACACAAATATTAGTCGACCCGTCTCTTGTACGATAGAAGAGGAGAAAGAAAGCCTGGTTTGTAAGAATAAGTAGAAAGAACAAGAGTAGAGAGAAGAAGAGAGATTTTGACTCACGAAAGAGGAGGAGGGAGGGAAGATGGACAGTTTTTCTGTCTCAGTCCGTGTCAGTCTCTGTTAGAGAAGTTCTCTTACCTTCTCATCATATTCTTCTTCTTTCTTGTTCCTGTCGTTCTCCTCCTCCTTTCTTTCTCTGTCTCTTTTTTTCCTCTCTTCTTTCTTTCTTGTCACCATTCTGAAGCCTCTCTCTTCTCTTCTTTTCTTTATGAAGAAGAATTGACTCGTATTCTCTTCCTTGCGCACATTCCCTTTCCAGAGAATCGCCTTCCTTTCTCTCCTCTTTCATTCGGCGAGAGATCTTTCTCTCTTCTTCTTGTCTCTCCTCTTGTTCTCCCACGTCGGTTTTAGCCGCCTTCTTCTTCTTCGTCTCTCTTGTCAGCACGTTCTTTTCTTCTTGTCGATTCCATACTCTTCTTCTTCTTCTTCGTCTTCTTCTTCTTCTCTTCTTTCTTCTCTTGCCTCGCAGGCATCTTGTCTCTCCATGAGACGATCGTTTTTTTCTCTTTGTGAATTTCTTCCCCCTCTTCACCGCAAGAGGAGCAACTCTCCCCTTCTTTCTATCCCAGTTCTCTTCTTCCTTTTCTTTTAGTATCTATCTTCAGAGAGATTTCATCTATCTTAAGCGAGTCCTTCCGTAGCAACGACAAGAAGAAGAAAGGAATAATAGTCACTTCGTTTCTCCCCCTCTTGAGAGATCTTCTTCCTGTCCTTCTTTTTCTCTCAGCACAGTTATCTATCATCCCGCCTTTTGCTCCAAACTTCTATTCCTTCTTCTCACTTTTCTTTCTTTCTTTTTCCTTATCATTAGTCAATCTTCTTTCTCTCCATTGTCATTTTCCTTCATCTTTTTCTTTTTCTTTTCTTGTCTTTCGTTTTCTTTGCTATGACCGCATCAAAGGAGGAGATTCGCTTGAAAATTCTCTTCGCCAATCGACATGATGGCCTCACTGTTGACGCCTCCTATACAGTAAAACACACACGCACACACCATCCATCTCCCTCTATCTCTTCTCAGCTTCTTTCTCCTTCACTATCTATCTTTAATCTATCTATCTATCTTCCTGTTTCTCTCTTATACTCTTTCTCCTTTCCTCTCCATTCTCTCTCTCTCCCTTTTTCTGGCTATCTCTTTCTTTCTCTTTCTCTC
>NW_027162272.1:0-661 GCF_002600585.1 Cystoisospora suis
GTCTCTGTGGATAATTAGATTTGAATGGAGATGATGGAGAGCTTGAAGGAGGTGTTTCATAATGTGCTTTATCTCGCTAGCTGAGAAAGGCTGCAGTCGGGTGTCAAGTAACACTCCGAGATCTCTCTCACAGTGCTCGAATACCTTGCAAAACGAAACAGTATAGAAGGGCGAGGGGGGGAGAAGAAGGAGGGGGGGGAGAAGAAGAAGAAGGAAAGCAAAGGAGAGGGAGAGAAGAAGAAAAAGAAGGAGAAAAGAAGAAGAGATGAGAAAACAGAAAGATAGAAGGAAGGGTGTTTTGCTATGGAAAAGCTAAGAATGAGAAGATTCGTATTCTTTGAGAAGGAGAGCGGAAAGAAGAGAGATGGATTGAAATCGATACAAAGACCTCCTTCGGTCAAAGAAAAGAAAGAAGAGAGAAAGACTTCAGTCATCCACCTAATTCTCTAGACTTTGAATGGACCGGTTAGATTCTACTCAAACGCAGCAATAGAAGACAAGACACTGGGGGCTTCATTCACATACACCCCCTACATCTACCTAGATATACCAATATACATAGATAGGTCGATCAAGAGGTAGACAAATAGATAGATAGATTAGGGATAGATAGATAGATAGATTAGGGATAGATAAATAGATAGATGTACGATAGATAGAT
>NW_027162273.1:0-258 GCF_002600585.1 Cystoisospora suis
AACTCCCACTGTCTCCTAAGAATTGAAGAAACACTTCAACTGTCTCTTGAGAATTGAAGAAAAACTTCAACTCCCTTAAGAATTGAGGAAAAACTTCCACTCCCTTAAGAATTGAAGAAAAGGTTCAACACCCTTAAAAATTGAAGAAAAACTTCAACTCCCTTAAAAATTGAAGAAAAACTTCAACTCCCTTAAGAATTGAAGAAAAACTTCAACTCCCCCGTTTCTTGTTCCTCTCGGGAGGACCATTGGTCGCCC
>NW_027162274.1:0-544 GCF_002600585.1 Cystoisospora suis
ACTAACTGCTCATTCACTTCTAAACACACTCAAGCACATCTCCACGCTTGTTCTTTCACTCTTTCTTTCTCATGCTTCTCTCTCTCAAGTCCACTGGTCGCTTCTCGGACCACTCACAGGTTGCTCATTCTGCACGAACGGCTCTCCGGTACTCTGACCGGCCGAAAGCAATCACGAAAAGGGTCCCACAACACACAAGTGGGAAAACTCAGGGGTCATATGGACGGGTCCGGACTTCTTCACCGGACAAAAACGCAATTCACCAGGAAGTTCTCTTCTCTCTCCTCTTTCCGTCCGGACCACGAACCTCGGACGCTCCCGTCTCGTCTACGGTCCGGCTGGTCGGTCCGGTCCGGTGCCTCCTCCGTATACCTACAACTGCTCGTAGTGCCTGGGGTCTTCATCGTTAGGGCGATTGAGCGTAAGCCTTCTGCTCCTCGACCTCACCCAACTTGAGATGACCCTTTGGTCACTGTTCGCTTGTGGCCTGGGGACTTCTCTGTCCCGAACCAGCTCTTCTTCACTCTCCACATGTTGAAACACT
>NW_027162275.1:0-391 GCF_002600585.1 Cystoisospora suis
GGTCCCCTCAGAGCTAGCGCGGCCCGAATAATAGCCGCCAGCCTAGCCTGAAGCCAACTTGAAGGCGTAGATCCGAGAAGATGTTTGACCGGCCCGAGTTATCCGCACTGCAAGTCGGTTGGAGGCACGAAAGGCCCTAAGGGAGTCACGGAGGGCCGCTAGAGCAGCCTAACTACTGGGAAGTACCAAGAGGGAGTTAGACTCGGATTACCCCGGACACAACACATGTGCCCAGATTAGCAAGAAGAGGGAATCGCGAGAAGGAAGAGGTTTCAGCCGAAGAATCGAGTACGGCAAGTGAGAACAACTCTGAGGAGGCCTGCGGGGACTGAGAGAGGCGCGTCGGGTGTTAGGACCGTCTGAGGCATTGAGATCGCACGTCGTGGCGAGG
>NW_027162276.1:0-693 GCF_002600585.1 Cystoisospora suis
GCCACTCAGAATGTGACCCTGACGCTACCTCCTGAGAATTTCCCGGATACTGCGAAGACAATTTATCTTGGATGCAAATACAAATCAGAAGACAGCAAGGAACCCCATGAAAAGGATTCACAAGCAAGTCAGCCAACCGTCTGTGTGGTGGATGTGGTCATTAGTGCGAAGCCGAGCTCAGGCACGGGCATGGCAGTTACAGTTCTGCCGAGACTGACTCTCGCAACAGTCATTTTAACTGTCTCCCGGGTTATGTGGCTGTAGGGCGGGCAAAGCTTCCCCTCTGCATAGGCGCAGCGAACCTGCAGGCGATGGCGCGTCTCAACGGTCGAAGCGAGTGCTGTCCCAATCTTCAAGGAGCTAATGGAACCTCATTCGCGTGCGAGAGGGCTCCACGCCGATAAGTCAGCCCTCCGGGACGCCGGACAGGAGAAGCTTCTGAGAGCATAGATCTTACGTTTGACATCTCTTATGAAGTGGCTGCGGAGTTACTTTCCGTGTAGTCGCACGAAGGTTTGCGTCCGTCGGCACGGGGTTGGCTTCTTCGCTGAAGTGCTTTGTCCCCTCCGCGCATATGAGAGGGCGTTTTGAAGTGCAAGGACAATCGCCTGAGGGAGCCTTACTGGTTTGGAGCGCAGGCGTGGAATGGCATTCGCTTCGGCGTGAGAACGTGGAACTTCCGCGTCGGCGACG
>NW_027162276.1:740-2024 GCF_002600585.1 Cystoisospora suis
TGCGGAAGACTAATAACGCCCTCGCCGGGGTCGGTCCGCCATACTGGTCGGAATGTTTCTGTTCACAGCTCTCTTCATTTCCATTCCTTCTGGGCTGTATGCACTTCAGCCGGGCTCTCTAGCGGCAAGCTCGAGGAGTCCGCACGCAAGCTGGCAGTCCGATGGGTTCATGCGAGCTGCTGTAGAGCGCTTGTGCCTAGGTGGCGCACCAGAACGCGGTGCTCCGCCGCCAAGGTGTCCGCGTCATTCCCATGCTGTCTCCGGCAGTTGGGTACGGCTCAGTGTATTGTTTCAGTTTCTGGAAGAAAACTGACTGTACGAGTTTTCTTCTCTTCTTCACGACGCCTTCGTTCTATGCTTGTCACCTTTCTTTGTATGACTGCCCAATGAAGTAAGACCGACCATCAAGTCCTGTGTGTTGGTTCGCGGAGGGAAAGCTTGTGAATCCCGTGTGGCGTTTCCTGAGTACATTTCGCATCTTTGGAGCGTCCTGTGCTTTCCGCTATTCTCGACTGAAACAAATGGAGTTTCCGGTCTTCCAATTGAATGGCCTTTCTGGGTTAGCTGGCGATGGGTTAGCTGGCGATAGATGTGCGACAGGCCGTCCACTGCCACCTTGCACGGACTCAAGTGTGCGCGTCTGGACAGGCAACCATAAGACACTGAGCACAATGTACGAGTGACAACATGTCAGCATCCCCTACCCCGGCAGAGTAGAACGGGCCATCTGAAGAAACTCGACAGGTTTCCTCCTCTCTCGGCCACTGCGTCGCCTGCCTGGAGGAGAATGGGTGGGTCTCATTTGTCTTTTTCCAGGCTCTTGTGTGTCGCATGGCTTTCTGGGGTCGTTTGCTTTGGGGGGTGCGTACTTGCGTCAAACTATCATTCTCGACGAGTGACCACTGCAGAGAGCCGTTGGAGCTGCCGCGCACTGCCCCCCAGGTGATGGAGCCATCAGTCAGACACACATGCTCGAAATGAAGTCCGAGTAGTCCTCGGCGCACTTCGTCCGCAGTCATGAGCGCCGCTCCTGAGACAACGTATGTGGTTGCCGGCATGCGGTGGTGCAGCTTCTCCTGCTGTCTTCTGTGCCCTGTCCCTCAGCAGGCAAAAAGCAAGAGCCTCTGATTGAGAGTCATCGCAGCTCCGTGTACCCGTGCAAGCTGCTGTCTGCCTCGGGTCACGAGCAGGGGCTCGAATGTTTGCACACACTGAAGTGCCAACTCCAGTTTCGGTTCACTCGCTTTGTCGAGGGGAACCGAAACTGCGGGTCACGGCTAAATG
>NW_027162277.1:0-228 GCF_002600585.1 Cystoisospora suis
GATCTCGCTCTGAGGTGCTCTGGTTGCTGAGATCTGCTATTTTCCGTTTTATTATTGGGCCGCTGTCGTCCCTGGCGACTTTGCGCGGCTTTGCACCACTCTATTCTAATTTACGCTAATCGATTTCTCCATAACCCAGAGGGTTACGGGGCTAAACTGGGTACTTCTAGGTACCTCTTCTCTTCCTCTATCTAGCTGTGCTACTTGTAGGCTCCCATTCCCCCTGTG
>NW_027162278.1:0-216 GCF_002600585.1 Cystoisospora suis
CAAGTGCAGCCGCCGGAGCGAGTTGACCCAGCGGCGCAACAGTGCGAAACCATGACTTGGGCTAGGGTAATGAAAAAGAAGAAAGAGGAGGAGTTAAAAGCAAAGAGAGAACGGGATAAGCAACCGTTCAGGGTAGATCTGGAGGGCGCCAATCCTACGCCTACACCAAGTCCCAAACAAAGCAAGCAAAGCAAGGCATCCGGCGCGGGCGCAAGG
>NW_027162279.1:0-243 GCF_002600585.1 Cystoisospora suis
GTCCACAGACGCTTTGGGACGTGTCTGGGAGGACGTTATTCGTGGTACCCCGGCGCTCAGGGACGTGTCCGGGGTGACTTCGGAAGAATTTCGACACTTTGTGATAGTGTCTCTGCCGACGGTCAGTGGCGTTTCAGATCTGAATGACTTCAGGAACTTATGGCCGTGGGGTTTGGGTCTGCTCCGGAGGGAAACACTTGGCGGCGGGCTGGTGTTAGGATTGCGGGCAGTCGTTGAGTGGAT
>NW_027162280.1:0-407 GCF_002600585.1 Cystoisospora suis
GACCAGCCGGGACCCGAGCTGTCCCCCCGCGCGGCTGGCCCAGCCCCGCATACACGCCGAACGCACGCCTCCGAGCGGAGAGAGGTGAGAATGTGCGAGAATCGGCGAGAACAGCACGAAGTAGGACTTCTAGTAGGCAGAGCGACCCGAGAGGCGTACAACGGTATACGTACGACCCTCGGAGAGGCCGCGGACGCAAAGATCAGTCGCCCGCTGCCCGGGCAATAGAGCCCCAAGGAACGTCAGGAGGGAATCGACGACCAAGGAGCCCTCTGGGAAGTTTAGACGAGTCAGAAGGACGGGACACCCTCACTGGAGGTGCGGCACACGAACTGGACTGCCAGAACGCCGAGTTAGCCGCCGAGGAGGCTAGATCGACTTTCTAGGTTCTTCGCCGAAGGTATTGG
>NW_027162281.1:0-206 GCF_002600585.1 Cystoisospora suis
TGGTCTCTCAGGCGCACCCTCTAAGTTCGAGCGCCTGATGCAGAACGTGTTCCTGGAGGAATTGGACGAATTCGTGGTCGTCTACCTCGACGACGTACTGATCTACTCGAAGACCAGAGAGGAACACCTACGCCATCTCAGGCACGTGTTTCAGCGGATGCGAGAGCAGCGACTTTTCGTCAAATTGACGAAATGCAGCTTCGCCA
>NW_027162281.1:647-960 GCF_002600585.1 Cystoisospora suis
CACGCAACGCTGGGGCGTATGTTAACGCAAAAACAAGTCACTTCAAGACTCGGATATTGGCTGGACAAGGTAGCAGGACTTCAACCTGAAAGTGATCTACAAGCCAGGAAAGAACAACATGGTAGCTGACGCCATTAGCCGCAGGCAGAACCTTGTGTGCGTCTTGCAGGGCGGCGCATCTCAACATGTAGGCGGCCAAGCGAACGGCCGAGAGTGGAATGAGGCCTACATCAACTGCAGAGATTTCGGCAAGATCTTGCAAATCCTGCAGGAACAGGAGGAGCCCAAGGAGGGGCAAAGATCGACGCCTCTA
>NW_027162282.1:0-3559 GCF_002600585.1 Cystoisospora suis
GATCTAATCACGTCCCCCGGCGCCTCATGTGAGCCAGTTCGCTCTCGGTCCAGTCAGGCTGTAAGCTGCTACCTGATTCAAATGAGTCGGACATAGGTCCACTTCAAAAGAAAACCGGAGGCGAAACTAAAATGGGAGGTAGCAGGGCAGGTAGCGACGCTAAGGGGGACCGGCTCGCCATGCGGTCGTAGTGTGATGTTACGAGCGGGATTCTAGGACCACGACAAAGAAAAAAGACTGGAGTCCAACGCACCAGGACACCAGGAAAAAGACGAGCAGTCGAAGACACCGCCCACCGAAATGAGGAGAAACACCTACACCTTGTGCGCGGGTGCACACACAGTTTCGGAGCCAACAATCTGCAACACGCTTGGTACCCAGCTCCTGCTGGACAGTGAGGAAAGCGTCGGTGCCACGTCCAGGGGTAACGGAAGTACAAGGAGGCGGAAAACGGTGGTGCGTGCACCGAGCCAGAAGTCCGACACTCACCGATAGTCGACAGCTGTTTGTCATTGAAAAGGTCCTCCGTGAAACGCATAAGGAGCGAGCTCTTGNNAGGAGAATCTTGAGAAGGTGGTCGTAGCCCGGAGCATCCCCCGAGCCGCCACCGCCTTGCGGAGGCATCCTAGAAGTGTAAGGAAGGAGACGAGCTGAAGTACCTGGAGAAACGCGACTAAAACGAGGAAAGCAAGCAAGAGAAACACCCGGCTGCGCCACTCACAGCATAGGAGAGTTCTCTGCTGGTGCAGGCGAGGACGACCGGGATGAGCCTAGGAAGAAAAAGGAGTGGCTACTCGGAGGAATCCTCCTTCGCAAGGGTACGGTACACAACGCACCAAGGCAAGAGAGACTGCTCCAGCAGAGGGCTGGCCGAGAAGAAAGTCAACTGGAGCTGCAACTTGCGAAACGTGAAAAAGCACCACGAAGTCCTGATCGGGCATGGGGTCCAGGAACCGTAGGGCTGTCCGCGGCTAGGGCCGTCTAGACAGTGGTTTCTTTCGTTGTCGAAACTGGTTGACGAGATTTTCACACACACACTCACCACTATACTAAAACCACCCAGAGAGCGTTCGGCTGACGCAACGCTTCAGTCAGACAGTTACTCAGGTGAGAGGCCCAGGTTCCTTCCTCTGTATGGGGTAATGTGTACACGTGAGCGCCTTCTCCACGTAAATCAACGCTGGATCTCACAAATTGGGAGCAGCGATGGCGCCATAGCTGAGCGCCGTCTATGTGGTATAGCATGACCTACTTTGAAATAAACCGCTAGGAAATTGCCTCAACGTCTTTAGCACACACACAAACCGCCTACCAACCCCAGCCAAACTGCAGGGAAAAGGATGAGAATAAATGAGCTTCCAGAGTACTTCTGCCGTGGAGGAGACAAGGAACGAGAGCCGCTGGGGCCACGGCGTGGTGCAACCGGAAGAGACGTGCGAGCGAGCGCTTTGGAACTTCAGTATCGCGTAGTAAACGCAGCAGCAGTGCCCGCGCTGACAAAAACGACAAGCTACTTGCTTCGCTCTTCACATTCTTTCTCAACCCTGGATTTTTGTTTGACCCAGCAGACAAGCTGGCATGCGCTGGTGAAGGCTTCCTTTCCACCCTTGGCTCGAGCCGGGTTTTCAGTCAGGCTGCAGGACAAGTGCTTGCCGCCCATCCAGTTGCTGCTCCGCCCAGACGGATGCCTCATCCGTAGGACATACATGGTAGTGTATTCTGACTCCATTGAGCGCAACGGCATTCTCTGCTGACTCGCCCTGCCGTCAGTCGAGTGCAGCCAACCAGCTGGGTGCGCTACCCACTGTTCGCACATCGAGCAGCACGCACGTGTTCGTCCGGTCTGGCATTGGGACGAGCATATCCCGTCTGAAGACTTTTCGGTCTTCAAATGTATTCTCCAGAACGAGGCCCAGTGTTTTCTGTTCCCCGCCCCGGTTAGGTGTGTCCAGCTTTTTTTCAGTGCATCAGAGCTTTTCACGTTATCTTGTATCCAGGGATTACCGTGTAATCAGTTGCGCCCCGTACGCTCGCCTTTAGGGAGTTTTTCTACGCTCATACGATGCCTACACCAGTTTCCACTTCCTCCATTGCTTCCAGTGCATTTTCTGGTTCCTGCACTGTCACTGCTGCAGCCGGTTTCAGGGGACTCCCTTAGTCCTCCCTCGCGCTCATTCTCTCCCCTATAAGCCGAAGGTGACCCGGGCGATGCCGCTGACTTGGTGGCGAGTGGCGTCCCGGCGCCGCGGATGCCGGACATTGCTTTATCTGACGAATCAGCCCGTAGTGTCCCCATATTCGTGGTTCAGGAGTCTTTTCTCCCTTTGCAGCTGCGGTGGTATGTTTACTCACCTCATGTTGTCGTCTTTTTCTCTTGTTTTCTATGCGTCAGTCTGAGGCCGTTCATATTCTGTTCTGGGGCTATTTTGGATGGACGGGCAGGATCCCGGCAGTGGCGCCTTTCTCCACTCTGTTCCAGTTTTCGTGTCCACATCTCTTTTTTTGTTTTCTGTCCGAAAAGGTAGAGCTCTTTTTTTCTTGCCGGACTGAAGTCTCGGCTTCCATGCAATTTTCGTCTACCCGCCTGTCGGGCCGCGTTCTCGGAACTCGGGTGCCAGTGAACGGCTTTCCGCGACGCGCGGCAACCTATTCCATCAAGCTGTACCTTTTTTTCATGAACTAGGCGTAAACCCAGTCCAGTGCTTTTCTGACTCTTGTTCTCTGCGTCCGTCACGGTGACTGCTTCACTTTTGTCTTTTCTGCGTTCCTTGTATGCAGAGTTCCCCCGGCATGCCGGGACGCTGTGTTGCCTTCTGAGAATTTCGCTTCCCTTTCTTCAGGAGGGACATCGCTTTTTTCGGTGACTACTTGTGGTCCCCATTTGAGGAGTTGCAATATGAGCTTGTTGTGTTGTCTTTTTCTCCGCTAATCTTTCGTTGCTTCCCAGGCTTCTCGTTCTCTTTCTCTCTGCCACTTTTTTGGGTAACTTTTGTTCTGATCTGTTGACGCCGGGATGGAGTCTTCCAGCAAGAAGCGTAAGAGAGAAGAGGACCGGTCATCTCTTTCTCGCCGATCGTTACAGCAGAGCTCTTCGTCGTCTTCGTGCAAAGACCGTAAGTTTTCGGATTCAGATTGTAGTAGCCGTTGCTTGGTCAGTGTAATGCGTCGCACTTTCGTGGCACTGAAGCTGCCCTGTGGGCGCTCCCCTGGCTAGGCTGCATGCTTGTGAAGAAGGCGTAGTCGTAGGGAGAGGGGTGGAGTGACGATGTTGGAAGAATGTTTCGTTAGGAGGCGAAGGGACGGTAGACCGCTNNGGGGTTGTTCAGGTTATGTTGGCTGTCTTAGTACACTCGCTTTACGGGCGACACACTCGTGGCACTTCATGATCGTATCCCGCTAGATTGCGTTGCTCCCAGAATCAGTATGTGTTCTTATGGTCCCTGGAACTAAAGGGCATCGTTCAGGGGTGTAGGCTTCACCGAGTATGTTGGTGTTAGCTGAGTCCGTATCGGCTTGCTCTTTATTTGATGCAGGTGACAGAGATCGCGGAGGCCGGAGT
>NW_027162283.1:0-202 GCF_002600585.1 Cystoisospora suis
GGTAGCGGACCGGCGCAGGTGTCGTTTACCCCGCAACTCGCGCATAGGGGAGCACGAATTTGGCCGATCTCAGCGGCCAGGCCACGTAGGGCGATAATTCGAAGTGCGTTAGGCACCTTTTACGATTATAGGAGTTATTATAACCCCGCATTGGAGCGGCAACACCTTTTTCTAGAAGTTCGCAACGACCGAACTCCCCGAC
>NW_027162284.1:0-2822 GCF_002600585.1 Cystoisospora suis
CTATCTATCGTTAATCGATCTATGATCCTTGGTCTGTTTGAATAGTTGATCTATCCTGTCCCACTGTCATGTTTCTCTCTCCTTTTTCTTTGTCTCTTGTTCTTTTTCTTTCTTCTCTTCTCGTGTTGTCCTTTTCTCAGTGCTAGTGGGGGAGGACGGGGCCTCTCTGGAAGTTCTTCTTCTTCTTCGTTTTCTCATCCTGTATCGACTGAGCTAGATCTCGACCGCCTCTTCGAGTTCCGTGAAAGGCTTGGCAAGGGAAGCTTCGGTGAGGTATGGAGAGTAAGAGTTCGACAAGAGGCAGAAGAAGAAGAAGGAGGAGAGAATGAAGACTCTCCTAACTATGAGAAGAAGAAAGCGAAGGACATCCGAGCAAAGAAGACGACCAGTAAGACATCGATCTCTGATCGAAAGAATGAAGACGTAGAAAGGAATAGAAAGAATGAAAGAGAAGCAGGAGAAGGAGAAGAGGATGGGGGTGACGTGCTTCATCCTCAAGAAAAGAGAAAGAGAAGAGATCGACTTGCGCCAGCAGAAGGTAGAAGCATCAAGGAAGCTGAGGCCAAGGGTGACGATGGGGAAACGGATGAAAGCCTTCTTTCAAATTCCCTCTCCATGAATGTAGAAGAAGAGAGGGAAGAAGACGATCATGGCGACCAGGATCACGAGGAGAGGGTTCTTGTAGGAGAGAAGAAAAAGAAGAAGAAAGCCAAGGGGCCATCCAAAGATCTTCTCCTACTCGAAGGGGAAGAAGTAGGAGAGGACGCCGAGAAAAAGGGAGAAGAAGAAGAAGGAGACGTTGAATCGTCAGTAGGAGATAAGAAGAAGAGAGGAGGAACACCAAAGAAAGGGAAATTAAACAATGAAAAGCAACAAGACGAGCAGAGAAGAAAAGGAGACGCAGGAGACGATGCAAGAGAAGGTGATAAGGAAAGCGATATGGGAAAGAACAATGATGGGGATGAGGACGAGACAGAGATCGACACAGGGAGAGCCAAGAGGAGAAGAGGAAGAGGAAGCGGAAGAGGAGGAAGAAAAGGAAACCTTCTCTCTCGTCCACCACCGGAATATGCCTTAAAGCTCGTTCCAAGGAGGTCAGTCGAACTCTTTCTTTCTTATCTCTTTCTTTTTTTCTCTCGCTTTCTTTCGTATCTCTTTCTTTCTTATCTTTCTTCTTTCTTTATCTCATTTCTTTCTTTCTTTCTTTGTGATCTCTCTTCTTTTCTTTTCCGCGAAGATAATGTCCCAGAGGCGGAGATGATGAGAGAGTATTCTCACCCCCGTGTGGTCCCCTTCTTAGGTGTATTTAAAGGCTTCCAGATGCTTGAAGATCGAAGCAAAACAAAAGTGAAGACGACTTCTCTATGCTTTCTCATGGACATTGCTGATCAATCTCTCGGTAGGTACAGGAGAGAAAGACCGATGATAAGAAAAGAGGAAAGGGGGCAAGTTCTTCTTAGCGTTGGTGCTCTTCTTGCCTGTTCCCTGCATCTATGCAACAAAGAGAAGGGTTATTTTGACTGGAGCCAGTGTATGTACACCTGAGATATGACGCTGCATGCGTTTTTTCTTTGTCGCTTTCAGCATCGTCTGTTGCGCCCTACGGATATGAGTGCTGACAGCAGGCGTAACTATGAACATATGAATGTATCTTCTCTCCGTGTCTTTGTAGAAAGAGAGATGCTTGTGTCTGCCCTAGAGAAAGGCCCGATGATGATAGGGTTGTTTTGACTACTACGACGTATGCCTTGTCGGAGATAAAGGTCTTTTTCTCGAAGCTCTGCTCTAGCTTACAGATTTTTCCGGGGGTGAGACACTTGTTTCTTTGTGGATCCACAGATAGCAAAGTCTTAAGACTCGTGCCAGACATCCGTCCAGTTCTAGTTGAGGGAAAGGCGGGGCGGTTTGTGTGGGTGTCTGCATGTACAGAGAGTTTGATGGAGGAACATGAAAAGGAAGGATCTTGTCTCGACGAAAACTTCATTCTCTCCGTTCTTCTTGACACTGCGAGAGGGATGTATTATCTTCATTCACCGAGCTCTAGAAAACCCCATCTCCTTCATAGAGATCTCAAGCCTGCGAATATTCTACTGAAGGTAAGAAAGCAGACAACGGCGCAAGAGATCGAAGAGCACAAAATGGATTCGTGCATTCGCTCTTTTCCTCCTGCAGCACTGCTATGGTGGCGTACTCGAAAGACCTACTTCCTCCCCCTTTAACTATTGAGATATCTCACTAATTTGACACTCTTCAGGAATATGTACGCCTTAGAGACATGACGTTCTTCGGGTGTATGTACACGTCAGTGAGTCGACGTTGTTCAGGTGTATGTACAACTCAGCGACGTGACATGGTTGGGGTGTGTTATCGTGTTCTCTCTCCGTGTTCGTTTCTTTTGATCTTTCTTCTCTTCTAATCTTCTTGCTGCACGCACGCTCTTGTGGTGGCTGCTTCATTCTAGGATCACCGTGCAATGGTCACCGATTTTGGTGTGGCCCGCATAGCCGAGGTTTCCTTCGAACACGAAATGACCCAAGGACCAGGGACAGAAGTAAGCACTTCTCCCCCGCTCTTCATCTTCTCTGTGTGGCTTTGCTAGCTATTTTTCTTTCTAAACCGTTACGGCTTACTCTTCTTACTACAAGCATCTCCATCTTCATCGTCATCATGTGTCTTCAAGTCAACTGTCTCGAATCCAATTAAAATCTCGGCGAGCCACTAGTCCTACACTTCTCTATTTGATCGTCATTCTCATCCGTTACAGTTGTCATCTCTTTCTCGACATGTGACTCATATCTTTCTTGTTCTCCCTTCGCTTCCCC
>NW_027162285.1:0-327 GCF_002600585.1 Cystoisospora suis
CGAAAGGACTCCAACAGAAGGGCTAGCAAGCCCAGGAGAACGTGTCGGCAGGGGGGAAGTGCTGCACGTCCTTTTTTTAGAAGCCTTAAGAACGCCGGCATCATGTGCAAGAGGCTAACGCAGCCTAGGGAGCCCGTGGGGACCCCCCACGACTTCTGAGAGTTAAAGGAGATCGAGGGGAGTCGATTGCGCTAGGTTTCAGCTCCGTACGAGCGAAACTCGCAGCGCTATTTACATGTCCATGTTGGTGTTGAGTGTATATGCATAGTGGAATCCTACATGTGTGGCTGTGGGGCCCACAGGGGGAATGGGAGCCTACAAGTAGCA
>NW_027162286.1:0-355 GCF_002600585.1 Cystoisospora suis
GTTGTGCAGCGGGCACTACACGTGCCTCATGCTTTACTTCAGTCGAAGTCACTCAAACTGATGGTGATCGGCACAAAGAACAGCTCAGCGCGATAGATCAGCGGCCCTGGGGGGTTACAGCGCCGTTCGCTCGTTGCCACACTGGCTCAGGGGAGACTTTTACTCGGACGGCATTCTCGGCCTCACGGCGGAAGAGAGACGAGCACACACACACTCCGAGATCAGCGGGCCTTCAGGCAGACCACGCAGTGTGTAACAAACTTACACCGAGGAGTAGCACTCTCCACAAAGCCAACAGTCGTACAGCGAGAAGAATTGTCTTCTCTCGGCTACTGGCCGAAGCAAACTATTTCCA
>NW_027162287.1:0-736 GCF_002600585.1 Cystoisospora suis
TGCGCTACCCCGTTGTCTTTCCTTCACTAAATTGCTTGCCGGACCGACGCACCCTCGAACTCGACTGCGACGTGCTTCGCGGCATCCCACAATAAATCACAGGGCTACACTGGTATGATCTTTCCGAGCCCGCTGGGCTGCAATAGTGGAGCCTTCGTCGTAGGGCGAAGCAGGAAGTGTACTGACTCTTAGACGGGTACGCAGGCCTGAGCCTCAATAGTTCACAACCCGCGCGGCTCTCCAGGGAAGGATTGAGCGGTATTCTGGAGTAAGACCGTACCTCAACTCTTGCGAAGATCACTTTGGGGCCACTATGTATGTAGGCGCGGAGACTATCCTTTAGGGCCAGTAGAGATCATTCACTGGGGAACAGTTCCTGTCAGCAGTAAAAACCCTGGCTATCTGGACCCGGTGCTGACCGACAGAAAGAATTGGAGTCCCTCTGATATGCGCCACAATGTTACTGGGTGCCACCCCCTCCCAGACACCCAGTCGGAGCACACCCAGCGGCGCTCGCGCCGGCTTCCAACTTCCATCGCATGGCGTGGTACGGTGGCAGGCAGTACGCTCTCACATTCTCACGCACAGTTTGACTCTCTAACGGGTGGACAGTCTGGCGGCTTTCATCCGCCACACCTGCTTTTAGTCCGCTCTCCTACACTGTTCCGACACGCCTCGGCGTCGCTTGACGCAGAAAACCTGCGAGTGAGCGTGTCCGCTACCGCCTTCAGACAAC
>NW_027162287.1:745-2143 GCF_002600585.1 Cystoisospora suis
TAACTTCAGCGACCCCGGGTCAACTGCCGGGTCTGCTACTGCTTTGTGGACGTGCTTCAGAGGAGATAACAGTTGACCAATGTGGGAAACAGCAGACTGACTTTCACAATCTGCGAACACTAACCGGTTCTCTTCGGGGAAGCCAATCACGGCCGGAGAGGAGGCAGACAAAAACGATAGTGCGCCTGACTGCGACACGCTCGGTAGGGGTTACGTTGTCTTGATAGCGGGTATTACTTGCTCCGCGTGTCCCAGCATGGCCGGCCTCCTGCTGATGTTCCCCTCGACGTTCTCCGGGATTTGCAGCGAGAATCAGTATCTCTGCAGGTGTGCTGGAAGTGTTCGGCACCCTGGACTGCAGACCTGCACTCGCCAGTCTCTCACCATGAATGACTCCACGGGGCTTCACCTGTTGTCTCAGACTAGTTAGCCAAGCCGCAGTACAGCAGTCGGTCCACGAAGGAGGCGAGACCAGTGTGGGATCCTGACCGCCGAACCGAGACTCCCTTCACTTTTCAGCTGCCTCCGACCAAGTTGGTCACCAGACACGTTCTGGTGCAAAGACAGAACTCCACCAGTATGCCGGCGAGGGAAGCGTTTTTACTGCTCCTCGGGGGCTTCCTTCCTGGATTCTCTAAAAAAAACCAAGTCAAGGAAGTCCCAGAACCTGGCGCCTGTGGCTCAACTGTCTTGGGGCATCCACGCCCTGTCGGAAACAGAGTGCGACCACCCAGCTTGCATGGAGCATCGCCTCTACCTCCGCCGTCTCAGGAGATCTCCCACACTTCCGGCATTCTTAATGACTCCGACAGACGGCCTCTCACCACTCACACGCATACGCGGTTTTACGCTCACCCTGACCGCGCCTCGACGCCCAGTCCACGGCTCTCGAAACTCGTCTGTCAACTGACACTGAAACACTCGGACCGCTCTTTTGGATACGGTCTCTCGCGTACACGACATGACAGCGCACCTGTGCCACAGGTCAGCCGACCAAACTGTTTCCGCGTGACACTTCTCGTCTGGTGACCCCCGATGAGCGGGTGCGGAAGATCCGCGAGCCTGACAGGCCTCCGAGTCAGTTACACGCTGACCTGCCCGGCCTTCCGGATAGATCGATGTCAGTCGTCTATTCAGCTGGACAGCACTCCCCCTGGCCTCTCAATGCGTGGAGAGTGAACGGGACCCACTGATACCCCGGCGCAGCGCTGCCGCTACCATTTGAAATGCTATACCTTTCTTTCTTTCCTTTAGTTTACACACGAAGTCTGTCAGTGACGGACTCAGGAGGTCGCTGGTGCCTTCTGGTCAAAGGATCTCTAGACGTCATTCCAGGACCGCCGGTCCTCTCCAGCAAGGAACGGAGCTCAACACGATGATGCTGCTACGGAGGTGCGC
>NW_027162288.1:0-445 GCF_002600585.1 Cystoisospora suis
TTACGCTATTCTAAGCCGTTGTTGAAGTAGGCTGCGTCAGAGCGCGCAGTGCTCTGACACCCCTACCCCCTTCGAAAGCACGGTGTCAGTACCGCAGGGACTGACAATCTTGCATGTCGTTATCAGTATTCGTGCTCTAGGTGTGCGCAGGCTAATTCCATGATGCGCAATCCCACTTGCTGTTTGGACGTCCGTCGTGACACACCTATCTGTTCTCTACCCCGGTCGTGTATGATGACCTACCTGTTATTGTGTTGGGATGCATACGAAAGAAGTGTTATCTCACTACACGTATTGGAATTGAAGTCATAGTTGACTTCGGTTGCCAGGGAAAGAACCGTCAACTATGAAAGTTCAGGCCTGGTGGTACAGTGGTAACGCCGCGGACTGCAGACCAGGTGGTCCCGGGTTCGATTCCTACCCGGGGCCAGTGTGGTGGTGGTGC
>NW_027162289.1:0-271 GCF_002600585.1 Cystoisospora suis
CAGGAAAGGCAGGAACAGGCGCGACTTTATGTGGCGAAGTCGGGAGAAGTGCGGTCGAAGGTCGACCGAAGTGGCAGCAGTGCAGGGAAATCAGCGGCGAAGTCAGCGGAGCAACAGCAGAGTCGAAGGCAGCTCAGCAGCAGTCGAAGTGTGGAGTGCAATAATAGAGTGCAGGAAAGCAGCGGAACGGGCGGAACTAAGCAGCGGCGTGGAGAAACTAAAGGTGCGCAACACCGCTCAGTGACGTACCAGCCTCCCTACAAGAGAAACA